>NW_015163111.1:233801-248956 GCF_001447785.1 Gekko japonicus | reverse complement strand
ATCAGTTGCAATTTATCAGTCTGTCTTTCTAATCTCCCTTTGAAATTCCTTTGTAAGAGAATTTATTTCCATTTATTTTTTGCATTCTCCTGAACTGAATCCTCCTGTGCCAAACTGAGACCTAGTTTTCCTGCCTCATTACCAATGCCTCCTTATGTTTTGGTCCTGTCACATGGAAGCAGCCTTTACAGGTGCTGACTAAAGTTTAGGAGACTTTGCCCAATATTGTAAGAAAGAGAATAGTATTATCCTATAAGGAAATGGAATGAGACTCCCAATGGTTGTTCTTTGTTCCTGAGGAAGAACCAGAAGTCTGAAACACTGAAAACTACCTAGGAGAAGTGTTGGATATTTACTTTGGACTCTGTATTTTCCTATTATGGATCTTTTTGACTTCTGTACTTTCCTATATGACTATATATGCATTTCACGTCATTGAAGTCTCCTTTTGTATACATTTTTATGGGATATTCAGCTCACAGTTGTTTTCTGTTTTTCTTTGCTAAGAACTACCGCCAGCCAATCACAGAGAACCAATGATTCCACATGAGATTCCAGATCTGCCATAGGTGACATATTTGAGATATGAGGACACAACTACCTGGTAGTTGTAGACTACTTTTCCAGGTTTCCAGAAGTTCCTTACCTGGCTGACAAATTGGCCATGAGTGAAGGCAGCATTTGCAGGCTATGGCATACCAAAACAGATCATCCGTGACCATGTGCCATTCACCAGTCAGATGATGAAGGAATTTGCCAAAAACTGGGGTATTGCTTTGACACATTCAAGTCCCAGGTACCCCCAGTCCAATGGACAGGCAGAGCACACTGTTCAAACCATCAAGTACAAGACATGGAAGGCACCACAAAATGGCACAATCCCTCATCTTGCACTGCTAAATCTGAGGAATACTCCTATAACTGGGTTGGATGTTGCTCCATCCCAGTTGCTAATGGGAAGGTTGCTGAAGAGCACTTTACTGGCCATACCCCCTGTCCTGAGGACCAGAGGACCATTCCAGATTGCAGAAGTAGAAAAAACATCAGAAGGCCCAGTATGACAGATATGCAGCACCTATGCCTTCTTTTCAAGAAGGAGATTGGATAAGGACACAAACAGCACAAGGAGGACGCCAGCATCAGTAACTGAAAAGAGAAGTTTGTTTGTCTAGGTTTGCCAGGTGCTACTTTCTTCCCAGTAGGGGTATCTCCAGGCCTTGCTAGGATCTTCTGCCACACACACTTTGTGTGTGCAACATAATGACATCACCTGGAAGTGACATCATCATGTTGCCGGCGTCACATAGTGATGCTCTAGTTTTGAGGCAAAACTCTATGGTTTAAGCCCAAATTTACCATAAAGGTTTACCGAACAACTAGGGTATTGCTGTGTGTTGTTGGCAACATGATGATGTCAGTTCTGGGTGACGTCATTGCGTTGCATTCTGGGGCCTTTGCAGACAGGGTTTCCCCTCACTGGCCAGCTGGTTGACAGCAGGGGGGAGCCCGCAAAACTGGGATTGCCTGTAATTGAGAGGAAGTGGAAGGGGCATTGTTTTGCCTGTGATTGAGTGCCTGGGTGAATTTGAATTTGAATAGCTGCTGCCTGACCTCTGCTGGGGGAGGCCTCTATTTAAGGAAGCACCTTGCCAGAGGCAGAGGAGACCAGCTGAGCTCTGAGCAGGAGCAGGAGAGAGAGCTGTGAGAGAGGTGAGTGGGTTTCTTTTACTTGCTTTCAGCTGAGAGAATTCAGCTAAGGATATTTTGTGGGAAAACTGTGTTTAGCAGTGTGTGGAAGCACTTAGAGTTCTTGCAGAGTCCTGGCTGATTGAGTGTGGGAGAGGAACGGGCATTGTTTGACTGGGATTGCCTGTAATTGAGAGGAAGTGGAAGGGGCATTGTTTTGCCTGTGATTGAGTGCCTGGGTGAATTTGAATTTGAATAGCTGCTGCCTGACCTCTGCTGGGGGAGGCCTCTATTTAAGGAAGCACCTTGCCAGAGGCAGAGGAGACCAGCTGAGCTCTGAGCAGGAGCAGGAGAGAGAGCTGTGAGAGAGGTGAGTGGGTTTCTTTTACTTGCTTTCAGCTGAGAGAATTCAGCTAAGGATATTTTGTGGGAAAACTGTGTTTAGCAGTGTGTGGAAGCACTTAGAGTTCTTGCAGAGTCCTGGCTGATTGAGTGTGGGAGAGGAACGGGCATTGTTTGACTGGGATTGCCTGTAATTGAGAGGAAGTGGAAGGGGCATTGTTTTGCCTGTGATTGAGTGCCTGGGTGAATTTGAATTTGAATAGCTGCTGCCTGACCTCTGCTGGGGGAGGCCTCTATTTAAGGAAGCACCTTGCCAGAGGCAGAGGAGACCAGCTGAGCTCTGAGCAGGAGCAGGAGAGAGAGCTGTGAGAGAGGTGAGTGGGTTTCTTTTACTTGCTTTCAGCTGAGAGAATTCAGCTAAGGATATTTTGTGGGAAAACTGTGTTTAGCAGTGTGTGGAAGCACTTAGAGTTCTTGCAGAGTCCTGGCTGATTGAGTGTGGGAGAGGAACGGGCATTGTTTGACTGGGATTGCCTGTAATTGAGAGGAAGTGGAAGGGGCATTGTTTTGCCTGTGATTGAGTGCCTGGGTGAATTTGAATTTGAATAGCTGCTGCCTGACCTCTGCTGGGGGAGGCCTCTATTTAAGGAAGCACCTTGCCAGAGGCAGAGGAGACCAGCTGAGCTCTGAGCAGGAGCAGGAGAGAGAGCTGTGAGAGAGGTGAGTGGGTTTCTTTTACTTGCTTTCAGCTGAGAGAATTCAGCTAAGGATATTTTGTGGGAAAACTGTGTTTAGCAGTGTGTGGAAGCACTTAGAGTTCTTGCAGAGTCCTGGCTGATTGAGTGTGGGAGAGGAACGGGCATTGTTTGACTGGGATTGCCTGTAATTGAGAGGAAGTGGAAGGGGCATTGTTTTGCCTGTGATTGAGTGCCTGGGTGAATTTGAATTTGAATAGCTGCTGCCTGACCTCTGCTGGGGGAGGCCTCTATTTAAGGAAGCACCTTGCCAGAGGCAGAGGAGACCAGCTGAGCTCTGAGCAGGAGCAGGAGAGAGAGCTGTGAGAGAGGTGAGTGGGTTTCTTTTACTTGCTTTCAGCTGAGAGAATTCAGCTAAGGATATTTTGTGGGAAAACTGTGTTTAGCAGTGTGTGGAAGCACTTAGAGTTCTTGCAGAGTCCTGGCTGATTGAGTGTGGGAGAGGAACGGGCATTGTTTGACTGGGATTGCCTGTAATTGAGAGGAAGTGGAAGGGGCATTGTTTTGCCTGTGATTGAGTGCCTGGGTGAATTTGAATTTGAATAGCTGCTGCCTGACCTCTGCTGGGGGAGGCCTCTATTTAAGGAAGCACCTTGCCAGAGGCAGAGGAGACCAGCTGAGCTCTGAGCAGGAGCAGGAGAGAGAGCTGTGAGAGAGGTGAGTGGGTTTCTTTTACTTGCTTTCAGCTGAGAGAATTCAGCTAAGGATATTTTGTGGGAAAACTGTGTTTAGCAGTGTGTGGAAGCACTTAGAGTTCTTGCAGAGTCCTGGCTGATTGAGTGTGGGAGAGGAACGGGCATTGTTTGACTGGGATTGCCTGTAATTGAGAGGAAGTGGAAGGGGCATTGTTTTGCCTGTGATTGAGTGCCTGGGTGAATTTGAATTTGAATAGCTGCTGCCTGACCTCTGCTGGGGGAGGCCTCTATTTAAGGAAGCACCTTGGCAGAGGCACGAGCCTCTGGCACGAGCCGAAGGGTGAGCTAAAGGGCTCTTTGCCTGTGGCTCTTAGCCTAGGGACTCTTAGACTAGGGGCGCTGTAAGAAGCCCAAAAAGAGCCAGAAAGACAAGGCCCTAGGCTCTTTGTCTTTCCCGTAAAATAATTTGACTTGATAACAAAACCCACATAAATACCAAGGGTTTAAAAGGGGGATTATATTTATTTATTTTAAAAGAATTATGAAGCCAGAATGCCAGCAGGGGGTTGGGGGCTATCCAGTGTTTTGCACGGAGTGTCACATGTATGACTATCTGCCCACTGGGCAGAAGTCTTGGGTGTGTCCTCGGTGCAAGGAGCTCCTGGTTCTCAGGGAACGTGTGTGCTCCCTTGAGGCCAAGGTGGCTGACCTGGAGAAGCAGAGACAGTCAGCTAGGCACACAGAAAAGACTCTCGGGGACTTGTTAGCTTCGTCCCACTCTGGATCTGGCAGCCCCGCTGCTGTCAGGGAGCATGAGGGTCTAGGGGAAACAGGGCACCATGCTGAGGATAAGGGGAATGTGCCCTCAGAAGGGACCTCTTCCCCAGCTGGTGAGCGGCTCTCCTTTTGCACCAAGGAACCATCCCTGAGCAGGGTGGGAGGGGGGCTCTTGGTAGTGGGTGATTCGATCCTTAGGCAGGTAGACAGCTGGGTGGCGAACCCGCGTACTGACCGTATGGTGACTTGCCTGCCTGGTGCGAAGGTAGCGGACATTACGCGTGTTTTAGATAGGCTGGTAGATAGTGCTGGGGAGGAGCCAGTGGTCGTGGTGCATGTCGGCACCAACGATGTGGGGAAATGCAGTCGTGAGGTCCTGGAGGAGAAATTTAGGCTGCTGGGCAGGAAACTTAGGTCCAGGACCTCCAAGGTAGCCTTCTCAGAAGTGTTACCTGTTCCACGCGCAGGGCCGGAGAGACAGGCAGAGATCAGGAGTCTCAATGCGTGGATGAGACGATGGTGTAGGGGGGAAGGGTTCAGGTTTGTTAGGCACTGGGATACTTTTTGGAACAAGAGGGAGCTGTACAGGCGAGACGGTCTCCACTTGTCCCGAGAAGGAACCAGGCTGCTGGCACTTAAAATCAAAAAGGTGGCAGAGCAGCTTTTAAACTGAATATTGGGGGAAAGCCGACAGGAGATGAAAAGTCTCTGGTTCGGGTTGGCTCATCTGAGAGAGGTGAGGGGGTACCGGTTGCTTTTCTACAGGGAGGTGGATTGAAATTGTCCACAGAGGCCATGGCTGGTGACATGGACTGCCGGACAACGACTCGAGATAGCAAGAGGAAGGATGCAGGCTTAACTTGTAAGGGAAATTACAGCTGTTTCTATACAAATGCTAGAAGTGTCCGAGGTAAAATCGGGGAGTTGGAGTGCTTGGTGTCGGAGGGAAAAATAGACATTGTGGGTATTTCTGAAACTTGGTGGGATGAGGAAAATCAGTGGGACACAGTGATTCCCGGTTATATATTATATCGGAAGGATAGGGGGGGAAGGGTTGGAGGTGGGGTAGCTCTGTATGTCAGAGAGGGTATAAAGTCTAGAAAGATTGAGAGGCTAAGTGAATTGGATTCGCTTCTGGAAGTTCTATGGGTTGAAATAGGGGGGCCAAAAGGAAACTTAACACTGGGAGTTTGTTATCGCCCACCAGATCAAAAGATAGAGGAGGATTATAAAATGATGAATGCCTTAAAGATAGCAACTAGACAAAAACACTGTGTAATAATAGGTGATTTTAACTACCCACACATTGATTGGGTCAATATGTGTTCTAGTCGGGAAAAAGAGATTGAGTTTCTAGACACTCTAAATGACTGTGCTATGGAGCAGATGGTCACGGAACCTACCAGGGGAGAGGCGATCCTTGATTTGGTCCTAAGTAACACTCAAGACCTGGTGAGAGATGTAAAAGTGATTGCACCGCTTGGAAACAGTGATCATAATGTTGTTGAGTTCATCATTTGTACAAATAGAGAATTGGCCAAAAAGACTCACACAACCATTTTTAACTTTAAAAGGGGTAATTTCTCTGATATGAGGGGACACGTGGGGAGGAAACTGAAAGGAAAAGTAGAAAGGGTCAAAACAATTGGGGAAGCTTGGGATCTATTTAAAACTACGATCCTAGAAGCTCAAAAAATATATATTCCGCAGGTTAGGAAAGGCACAAACAGGTATAGGAAAAAGCCTGCATGGTTAACAAACAGAGTAATGGAGGCTGTAAAAAGTAAAAAGAATTCCTTTAAGCAGTGGAAAGCTAGTCACAGTGAGGCTGATAAAACGGAACACAGGCTATGGCAAATAAAATGCAAGTCTGAGGTCAGGCAGGCAAAAAGGGAATATGAGGAGCATATAGCAAAAAACGTAAAAACCAACAATAAAACTTTCTTCAAATACATTAGAAACAGGAAACCAGCCAGGGAGGCAGTGGGGCCCTTGGACGACCAAGGGGTAAAAGGAGTATTGAAGGATGATAGGGAAATGGCTGAGAAGCTAAATGCATTTTTTGCCTCCGTCTTCACTGTGGAAGATGAGAAGTGCTTGCCCACTCCAGAACCACTGATTTCAGGAGGGGTGTTGGAAGACCTGAGTCAGATTGAGGTGACGAGAGAGGAGGTCCTAAAACTGATAGACAACTTAAAAACTGATAAATCACCAGGCCCAGATGGCATACATCCGAGAGTTCTGAAAGAACTCAAATGTGAACTTGTAGATCTCCTGACAAAGATATGTAATCTTTCCTTAAAATCTGCCTCCATTCCTGAGGATTGGAAGGTAGCTAATGTCACTCCCATCTTTAAAAAGGGTTCCAGAGGAGATCCGGGAAATTACAGGCCAGTCAGTCTGACGTCGATACCGGGTAAATTGGTGGAAACCATTATTAAGGAAAGAATTAGTAGGCACATAGATGAACAAAACCTATTGAGGCAGACTCAGCACGGTTTCTGTAAGGGAAGATCTTGTCTCACTAACCTGTTAGTGTTCTTTGAGGGGGTGAACAAACATGTGGACAAGGGGGATCCAATAGATATTATTTACCTTGACTTCCAGAAAGCTTTTGATAAAGTTCCTCATCAAAGGCTCCTAAGTAAGCTCAAAAATCATGGGATAGAAGGACAAGTCCTTTTATGGATCAAAAACTGGCTAGTTCATAGAAAACAGAGAGTGAGTGTAGGTGGGCAATTTTCTCAGTGGAGGGTGGTAAGCAGTGGGGTACCGCAGGGATCAGTACTTGGTCCACTGCTTTTTAACTTGTTCATTAATGATTTGGAGATGGGAGTAAGCAGTGAAGTGGCTAAATTTGCGGATGATACGAAGTTGTTCAGGGTGGTGAAAACCAGTGAGGATTGTGAGGCACTCCAAAGGGATCTGTCAAGGATGGGCGAGTGGGCGTCAACATGGCAAATGGGGTTCAATGTGGCCAAGTGCAAGGTGATGCACATTGGAGCCAAAAATCCTAAATATAAATACACATTGATGGGGTCTGAACTGGCAGAGACTGAGCAAGAGAGAGATCTTGGAGTTGTAGTGGATAACTCACTGAAAATGTCGAGACAGTGTGTGACTGCAATAAAGAAGGCCAATGCTATGCTGGGGATTATTAGGAAGGGTATTGAAAACAGATCAGCCAATATCATAATGCCGCTATATAAATCAATGGTGCGACCTCATTTGGAATACTGTGTGCAGTTCTGGTCACCACACCTTAAAAAGGATATTATAGCTTTGGAAAAAGTGCAGAAAAGGGCAACTCGAATGATAAAAGGGTTGGAACACTTTCCCTATGAGGAAAGGTTAAAGCGCTTAGGGCTCTTTAGCTTGGAGAAAAGACGACTGAGGGGTGACATGATCGAGGTTTATAAGATTATGCATGGGAAAGAGCAGGTAGAGAAAGAGGTACTTTTCTCCCTTTCTCACAATGCAAGAACTCGTGGGCACTCCATGAAACTGCAGAGCGGTCAGGTTAGAACGGATAAAAGGAAGTACTTCTTCACCCAAAGAGTGATTAATACATGGAATTCACTGCCACAGGAAGTGGTGGCGGCTACAAGCATGGACGGCTTCAAAAGGGAATTAGATAAGCATATGGAGCAGAGGTCCATCAGTGGATATTAGCCACAAGGTATAGATAGGGGCTCTGGGGCAAGTGATGCTCTGTCTTCTTGGTGCTTGGGGGGGTCAACAGTGGGAGGGCTTCTAATGTCCTGGCCCCACTGCTGGACCTCCTGATGGCACTGGTATTTCTGGCCACTGTGTGACACAGAGTGTTGGACTGGATGGGCCTTTGGCCTGATCACACATTGGCGTCTCTTATGTTCTTATGTTCTTATGTTCACTCGAAAGTGATGTCATTGCACAGGGCATGTTGTAGGGGATGCTCTATCATGTAAGGAAAAAACCTGTATGGTTTTTCCTTAAACAATCAAGGCTCCCCCCTCATAACGTTCCTGGAGTGATGACATCACATCCAGGTGATGTCATTGCACTGGGCATGTTGGTGCAAACAATATACTTGGGGGGCGGGGTTCCACCTCCCAGCTGAATCGGAGCCGGCAGATTGGGGGCCATGAAAGTGGGCAACCCCCCCATTGGTAGAATGGGAACACTAGCTTAATCCTACACAACAGACCCTAGAGGATACTACAATATTGGCTGCCAGATTTTTTCCAAATTCAATTCAAGGTGCTGGTTATAATCTCTAAAATTGTGAGTGGTCTAGAACCCACATATCTGAAGGACTGACTTTCCCCATAAGTCACTGCACACCAAGTATGGCCCTCCAGTTGCCAAATTTTGGTTGTCTCTGCTCAAGGTTGCTTGCTTGGTGTCTGCTAGACCATAGTCCTTTTCAATAGTGACTTCCACCTATGGAAGAGGTTCACTGAGATGGTAAGTAAGTTAGTTTTTAGCAGACACTGTAATTTTATTTGCTAGGTTTTAAATGAGTTTCAGACTCCAATGATTTTCTAGGGGACCATGGCTAATGAGGTTTTATTGCATTGTGCTTGGTTTTAACTTTGGAATTGTAAGCTTCCTTGTGTCAATGAAAAGGCAAGGTGTACAAATTTAAATAAATAAATAAATAGCCATAGTCTATTGCCCGCTGGATTCATAGCCCCGGAGAACAAATGTATATATTGCACCTTGGTAGAAGCATAAACTGAATGATGGAATTCCATCACTTGATGGATCATTGCTTTGATGTGATATAGCAATGCAGCAGCTATTCCAATATGAGCAGCAGCTGTCTCCCTTTTTCCCTCTGTTTCAATTACATGCTGCCTTAACAGGCACATGATACTGAATTCACAGGACAGAGAGGGAGTTGCATCATGATTTTTTTTTACCCTTTAGTTTCCATTCAAAATATTAAATTCAGCACAAGCAGTCTAGATATATATTCTTACACAGAGAGACATTCCCAGTCCTCTCGTGGAACTGCTGCTTGCATTTTAAGGCATTATATTTTATGCAGGGTTTCCCCTAAATCTCATTTATTTGGATTAGTACTGATTTATTCTAGCTTTATCTTCACTTTCTTTTAATGAAGTTACACTAATCACTTTTAATCAAAATCAAGAATGTCTACATAGGTCTTAATCCAATTTAACTCATGCAGGCTTAAAATGTATACCTGCAGTTAATCTAGATCAATAATTCCATGTAGACAAGCCCTGAGCAAATGTTACAGGATATGTTATCTGTCCCTACCTCTGCTCCCCACCCCCCACCCCCGTCCTCAGAGGTGAGTGCAATACTTCCTTTTTTGCTGTATTTTATTCAGAACACATCTTTGCTTAATTCCAGCACAGCCAGAATTAACATAACAAAGTAATCTCTGTGTTGTAGGTCAATACATTGCTCAGCTATTAACACCGGTGAAGCTTAGAAGTCCAAGTGAAAAATCTTGAGAGACTTGTCAGTATAAATGGGGACCCTTTGATTTTTGTTTGAAAGAAAATAAAAATAGGAGTTTGCATCCCTCCCACCCCACAAAATCTAAAAGCATCTTGAGCTGCATGGCTGTAAGTATGTGAAAATGAAGCAGGCCAGATCAAGATGCCTTTAAAAAAAAACAATGGCTGAGCTCAAACCTGTGTATTACAGTTTCTTATGCTCTGTAGCCCTGTTTTTGTTCCTCCTTTTTTTTTTCTTTTGCAAACAACACAGAGCTAGAATAAAGTACTGAGGGGGAAATGTATTATGGAAATCTTTTCATTAGGGTTTTTTTTAAAAAAGAGCTGTAGCTCTAGCACATAAAAGCTTCAAGGCTATACATTACATATAAGAGGGAAGAAAAGCTTTCAACATTACAGAACCCAAATAAATAGCTACTATACCCCAATGGTAGGCAAAAGAAAAGAGATTCCATTTTTCATAGGGATGTACAACTGGAAATTGACTAAGATCCAACTTGAACAATATAGGACAACAATGGAGTATAAATGGCAGCAGTGTTTGCCATAGAAAATGGGTAGGACAAAAATGATTTTCCTGACATGCTGTCGTACTTTGGTTTTCTAAAACCAAAACAAGTTTTTAAACTTATCAAATGGCACACAAAAAAAATTGAAGTGTCTAAATTTAAAGTCCCTTTGAGCTTGTGACCCGGGCCAAATGTTCATCCTGCCTGCTCCCTCTTATTGGGCCTCCATATGCATCCAACAAACATCCAAACACCCATGTCCTCATTTCCACCTACCACCTTAGATGTGAATGGGTGAACTCTTGAATAACCAGACCAGAGAGAGAGAGAGAAATGCATCACAGTGAAAGATCTTATCCTTCTGCCTCCTTGCTCCATTCTGTGTATATGTACCTTGCTTTAGGAAGGTAGATCCTTCAGTCTGTACTTTGCAAAGCTTCTTACAATGGAGGCAGGGAAGGAATGGGGCATAGAATGATTGACCTGTGACTTTTTGGCTGCCCCCCCAAATGGCTTGCTGGCACTTCCACCTAAATAAGATACAAGCAAACCTTTGGAGTGTATTCTTAGGCCCCCACTTTACAAGTGAAAATGTTTATTGTTGAGAAAAGTTCTGCCTAAAAGTTCTCCCATACTTTCTTTTAGAGCAGGGATCTTCCATGTGACATCCTGGGATTGGCAGCTTTGGCTGGCAACCAGCAGGAGACTCAGAGGAAGTAGAGCTGACAAAGGCAGGAATGGAGTTGCGCAATGCCATATGGTCATTTCTGACCAAAAAACTGGGAATGGCATCATTGTGCTGCACAACACTCTAGGAACCCCCCTGATATCTATGGGTTTTATCATAGAGATTGGGAGGGATTCCTAGCATGTTGTGTGAAGAAGTTAAGGTCACTTCTCATCTTTCAGGCAGAAAAGACATTACACAATGCCATTCCTCCCTCTCCCCAAACAGAGAGCGGGGAATGGCATTAGAGCAGTGGCAGGGGATAGAGGATGAAGGGTGGGAGGCTACCTATTAATGCTGGCAACCTGGCAGCCCTAGTGTGATGGTGCCCACCGATGGGTTTCCTGGTGCCCATTTGTTTCTTCAACAATGCTTTTCTTCCCCAAATCAAAGAGAGAACCTTTGCTTTCTTCCACCTTGTTGGAGTGGGCAGTGTTTCAGAAAAACTTTTGTATCTGTGGTGAGCAGTCCTTCCAAAACAGCACCCCATGGCAGTCACTTTTTTATTTCTTCTGTGGCCGTCATTTTGTGCTGGCAATCACTCCCCACTCTCAAAATTCCAAAAATGCTCATAGGCTCAAGAAGACTGGGGACAAGGGGAAAGTTTTTCTTGCACATACCAGCAGGCAAGCTGGATTGAAAAGATATGTCCTTTAAAGGTGGAGACCAAGTTTTATACACTGGCATAGAAGCAGAGACTTACGTCTTCACTCACTGGTTCTGCCACAGTAAAGGCCAGGTGTCTGCACAAACATTCTGTCTGTGTCTGAGTGTCTGTGTGTGCCTGGAAGTCATGGCTGACTTCTGGCGACCCATAGTGGGGCTTCCAGATATTTAAGTGTTTCAGACCTCTGGTCTTTCCTCAGGAACAAATCCTATATAAGAATCTGAAGTGTAGTGGGTTAAACGCATGAAGAAACCATGGAGACTGATGTAGCAATCAACATGGTTTACTGGTACACAACAAGACAAAACAACCGGCCGGCTGGCCAACTATATACATACCTGGGGACACACCCCTAGGTCCCGTTGGTGGGTTTAAATCTCCCGCCATGGTCCCATTGGTCCCCCAGTGGAGAGACCAGGAGCCTAGTCCCCACTGTACTCCAGATTCAAGCTCTGGAGTGTTCGCTGGTCTCTGGTGGCGGTCAGCGGACACAACAGAATCTCACATTCAATGTTACCTTCAAGTTGACACATTCATTGATTTATTTTTCTGCTAATCTACTTGGGCAAGGTTTCCTCACTTATTTTCAAGCCTGCTGCTGCTGCTGCCAAAGTCAAATGGACCCAGACTATGTCTCACATAGTATACAGATGTGTGCTTAAATATCTGGAATAAGTGTTGAAAGAGAGATTGAACTTGGAGCAGACTGCTTTTGAGAATACAAGACTGTTAGAAGGATATCTACTGAGAGAGTTTGGAGCAGACTGCTATGTGTAATTTTACTGACCTTTGTATTTTTTTCTATGAGGGAATAAGTGGTTGTTTTTCATTACTAGACACTAAATGATGTTATGGCTTTAATCTAGTCTCTTTTGTCATTGTATTATTCTGTGGGCATCTAGCACACATCTGTATATATATATTTTCTTATCAGACCTATACAAAACCATCCTGAAGAGTTTTTCAACACTGTGAGGTATCTTCTCTAAATATATCCTTGTGGTGATTGCATAGACTATAAAGAAGCAAAATGTGACTGCTTTGGAGGGCATGGATCCCTTGCACCTTCACAGGATTCTCACGACAATCACTAAATGTTACAAGTGCTCAGTCTAATTGTGGATGTGTGGCCTAAAAATGTTGTGACCTAAAAATGTTGTCAAGTTGCTTGGAGAGCAACCCTTGCCTCCTCTATGCTTGATCTTTGCTTATATTTGTTTCTTAAGTCTTGTCAGAAGGGAGAATCTGGCCGGCTTCAGGATGCTGTAAAGGAGGTAATGATGCCCCTCCTGAAGAAGTCTTTCCTGGATCCAAATTATGTTAACTATTGAACTGCCCTATGGGAGGAGGCAAAGGGGTGGCCTGTGACTATATATGTTCTCGGATGATATGGATTGTCTAGAACCGATTCAGTCTGGTTTCTGACTCTGAAGGCTTTTCCCACAGGAAACACAGAGTGTCTTGATTATGGAGCAGTTGTTAGAGTATCAGACCAGAATCTAGGATACCCAGGTTTGAATCCCCACTCTGCCAAGGAAGCTTCTGGGTGACCATGGGCCAGCCACACACTATCAGCCTGACCCTACCCACCAGGATTGTTCAGAGGATACAAGGTAGAAGAGGAGAATGACGCCAGCTGCTAATGATCCCCACTGGGAAGGAAAGTAGGGTATAAAGGAAGTAAATAAATGATGTTTTCTGGAACTGTCAGAGTCTTTAAATATTATAAGTTGTGGTAAACCTCTGGCCCAGCTGTTTGAGACAAGGACTGGCAGCACTGTGCTCTGGTGGTTCCTTTCCTGGTGCTGCTCTCAATCCTTGGCATTTGGGCTACGGTGCATTGCAGAGTTCTATAATGTCTCCTGTGCTACTCAGTATCTTAAATGAAATCACTGATAGATTCTATTCAGGTATTTCCAGTAAAGTATAATCAGTATGCTGATAACATGCAACGTTCTTGTTGCTGCTGCTGCTGCAGAGTCCTGAACAAGTCTTTGAAGATTCTAAGGGGCTGAATGGAGGCCAATTTAGACAAGACCAAGAAGCTGTAGTTGATAATATAGCTACCAAATGTTAGAAGTGTCTAGATGGGGTTGTACTCTCCCTAAAAGAGCAGGTTTGTAGTTTGGAGGACCTATTACAGCCTTTCCTGCAGATGGATGTTTAGAGATTATCCTACACGGAGCATGTGTTGCACTTTTTAGCTGACTTCAGATGGTTCAGCACCTGGATTAGTAAAACTGAACTACAATTATCTAAATTCTGATCAAATCTGAGTTAGATTACTACAATGCACCATACAGTGGGTCTGCTTTTGAAGAGTGTTTGGAAACGTCTAGTTCTTTCAAAGGGGCATGTTCTTGCAAAGCATGGGCCAACATCATAGCTGCACATCAGCTGGAAAGAGTTTGTAAGGAAGTGCCCTCCATATAGTAACTGGCCAGCTGAGACTGAATTTCCAGTAATATCAATGGTTCTAAGGAAGAAGCATTGGCACAATTTCTCCTTTTCCTTTTTGGTCCTTGTACAAGAAACTTCTAGTGGGTTCAGAATGTGGTTGAAAGACTATGGACTGACACAAATATCAGAAATATATCCTACCAGCATGGAACCAGTATGGAACCGTAGCCATGGTTGGGCATTTGGGCGCAGAGCCGCACCACAAATGAGCCCTGTCTCACCCTGGGAGAATGCCAGACCCCACAGCCCCAGCACACTTCTCCCCCACAGTAGCAGGGAGGCTGGGAGAAGGGAAGGGAAGCCGCCCTGCTGCTTCTGGTCTGTTTCGCTCCCCGACCAACAGCTGTTAAACCTAAACGGATGTTAAACCTTCACTACCCACCACCCCACATGCTGTTGGGTAATCTAATTTAGTTCCTCGCTCGCCTGCCCCACCAGCCAAAAATTTCAGGCTATGGGGCTGGTATGGAAGGAACTGCATGAGCTGCCGGTTTGCGGCCAGACCCAATCCAAAGTGTTGGTTCTTTTCTTTGATATCTTGAATGGGCTGGTACTGATGTGTCTAAGGGTGATGTGATAGGCCCCTGAGTCCCTGGAGAGCCCCTGCCAGTCAAAGTAGACAGCACTGGCATTGGCAGACCAGACTAATAAAGCAGCTTCACGTGTTTACATCCTACAGATTCAGTACTCACCAGCAATCTATGCACAAGATGAGAAACACTGCTACTCTGCCTATTAAATAGGCACCACTGGAGGGTAGAAAAGCATATTTTTCATTTGGTGGACACTGGGTATAGTGTTCTTTGTTATATTAAACATATGACAGTTTATTTTTATCCCACAACCACTGGAACCTTGCCTAGAAAAACGGCTTTAAAAACATAATTTTGTTCATAAAAACTAAGAGAATTCATTTTAGTAGTTTGTTATGAATACAAAGCACAACAGTCTTGGTTATTTTTGCTTATGTTGTTAATGTAATATACATTGCTCACATTGCTTTTAGCACAAAAGCAGCAAACTGGAACTTTACTATTTGTTTTTCAACAAAATATGTCTCTCTGTCAAAGAGTTAAGTCACTTTTACAACTGAACAGTGGCTTATCTTTCCAACAACGAAAAC
>NW_015163111.1:194407-233741 GCF_001447785.1 Gekko japonicus | reverse complement strand
GACAAGATGTAATGCAGGGGATCTAGTTATCAGATCTGTTGTTCCACAGTAGAGTCACAAGATGTCTTTCGGCAAGTCCTTATCTCAGGAAATAATAGTCACTTCTTAGTGTCCTCATAAGGATAAACAAGATACTGTCAACCTTTTACATGTTAAAAGAGCCCTTTTAAAAGTTTTTTTCAAGCCTAGTTATAATGAGCCTCATAAGCTATGTAGGTTTGAAAGGATCCTTCTTTATCCACAGCTAAATCCTGTTCCTAGTACTTAGTACACATTTAATCTAAAAGTATTTGTATCTTTGGAAGATTTTGGAAAATTTTCGGACTTGGTTGCCTCAATTATTTTGTTACCTGGAGCTACATATGTACAGGAAAAAGGTATTGCTTGCATCTGCTGGCAGACAAGTGGGACACACAAGCAGCACCAGTCCACATGACACCAGAGGGAAACAACTTTGTTTGTGGATAGCTGACATAGCAAACACAAAGAACACAAAGAACAGAGACATGTCTATGTCAGCCCTCTTGCCTTGCCCGCACATTAGGAGATATTTTTTTAAAAATATTTAATCAATATATCGCAACCTCAACAAAGTTCTTGAGCCACTGGTTCCCAAAGTGGGCAATACCGCCCCCTCAGGGGTGCTGGAACAATCCAGGTGGGCTGGAACGATCCAGGTGTAGATCCAGAAACTGCATCTTTTTGTCCACTTCTTGAAGGTAGATGTCCTGGGGGGGCAGTGTGTAATTTTTTTCTGAAAAGGGGGTGGTAGGCCAAATAGTTTTGGGAACCTCTGTTTGAGCATAGGATTTTATTGAAATTATGGTGTTTATTGAAATTATGGATTTACTATTGTTATTGTACTGTCATGCTGTTGGCTGTCCCAAGCCCCATTCTGGGGGAGGGACAGGATAAAACTCTAATAAAATAAATACATGGCAAGGCTATCCCCCCCAAGAGTAAAAAAAAAAATATGCATATTGTGAACCAGGCAAGATGTGTGAAATCAAAGATGACAAGGAATAAGATAATATCTCTGTAATTCGGCTGATTCAGGATCTAAAGATGTCTCTCAATATCTTTAGCTTCATGTGAAAGCACTGAACAGCCATACATTTTCTGCAACCCAAATTGCTTTTCTCAGCTGCTGTTAGCCCTAGCCATAGTAGAGCAAAAAAGATAGGGGAACCTCTCTCATTCACAGATGCGAGAAACAGTATGTGTAAAATCTATTTTAAAACAAAACTGGTGTGTCCTGGAGCGAGGACAGCTGACAGTTGCCCCACTGAATGCTTGAAGCATTTTTCTTCTACCTATATCCTAATATGGGAAGTCAGTTAGGATGGAGAAAAAGGCTGAAAGAAATTAAACAAGGACTTTAGCTCTCCTCTCTCAAGTTCCTTCTTTGTAAAATGGGGGGGGGGATCAACCACAACCACTTTTTGAGGATTTCTGGAAAGGAGGGGAATGCTCATTCACCCAAACTCATCTCTACCCATGAAAAGTACTGAGATTGGAGGCTCAGCATAGTGAAATCAGCAATACGTTCATTCGGTTACATCACAAGAACAAGCATAAAAACAGGCCAGTGGATGCCCGGCTTATATGTGTAACAGTCATCACACCCCACAAACCTCCATCACCCGTGATTGGCTCTATTTACAAGTCTGCATTTCAATAGGTATACTCCCGGATCCAGGCGAGCCCATTGGCGTGCCCTGGGATCTGAGAGGGCTATTGTCTTAGGACCGAAGGTCGGAGGGTCTGCCTGACCGCATGGCCAGGCTAGCGCAGCTGTGGCCATCTTTACATCTTGATGCTTAACAAACCACACCACTCTAAAATTAAGAATTCTACTGCCTATAAAATGCGGGTGAGATTTCCTTTCTTCTTGAAATTTGAGAAGAGGCTCTTTGGGTGAAGGGTGAAATCCCTCATAATTTCATCCCAATGGAGCAGGGAGCAGGATTTACACCCAGATATGTATGTTCTTAATTAAACAGATGAAATCACTGCTCATATTGTTTCTTTAATAGTTCTAGCTTTAATTCTGATATAAAAAAATTCAGCTCAAATTTTTAAATGTCATTAACTAGCTACAAATCCACCTTTGTACACTAAACCAAACTACAGAGCCAAAAAACAACCCCCCCCAAAAAAAAAACAGCCCTTGGCCCCAGCCACACATGCTGGAAAACACGGGGGGAGGTGTGGCTATTTGCGCCGTCGCATTCTGATCTGCCATTATGCGATCAGATGCGACAGCGGCACACTAGGGTTTCGTCCTTTGGTGTGCGCTGCAAAGAGGATGGCGGGAGGGAATAGGTGTGATCCGGCTCAATCACACCGAATTCTGCAGCCCGTGGCACACCATTTGCTAGGAGATCTTTGCAGGTAATTTTTAACTGTGTATCTTCAGTGGCACCCCACAGGTTGGCCGTGGGTGTGCTACGCTTCCAGATGTTGCAGTGTGATCGCGCCCCGAAAATCCGCCCAGCATTCATGCCTTTCACAAGGCAAATTCTTATTGTGACCTTGATCATCTTGTGGCTCATCAAGCCGAACAGAAAACCTCCTCTCATTCATGAGGTAGAATAACCCATTGGGTGCTCAATAAAACTGCAGTTGTAGCTCTCTCTAGGCACAGCTCCAAAAAAGCCGAGATAGAATTATCAAGTGCTTAACAGGCCACAATACACTGCAATGGAGCAGTTTTCGTCTTCATCAGGTCACAAACTGTGTAGATTTGTCATAGTAAAAATCTCCTCACCTCCAAGACGGACAACACAGATGTTATTAAATAATACATATTAAGGATGTAACGCATATTTGTTGAACTGAAATAACATTCATTTGAACATGGTCTATATTGCTGCTAATAGCTTGAGAAACAGCAGGAGACTGATTCTTTTCGCCAAGTAATTTACTCCCTAAATTTGAAGTGTGAAAGGATATAGTTACTATATAGCTTCAATGCAATCTTCTTTGGATGCTCAGATTTACTCCCACCCTCAGATACACAAAGGAACAAAACCTAGGAGTAACAAATTCACATTAGTAGAAAACAGGCATAGGCTCCCTTCAGGACATGGTGAACTGGAGAGCAAGGAAAGGGAGACCAAGGTCCCTGCCACACGGCAGGAAAAATACCGTCAAAAGTGCAGCTTTTAAAGGCCACACCAAAAATCCCCTGAGCCGCGGCGCCATTGCTCCCCGGCACGATCAGATGCCGGGGGGGAAGAGACGATCGGGAGGGGGAGGCTGCCAAACTGCGCATGTGAAAGCATGCGCAGTTCAGCCGGGGGCCAGGGATGTGCCGGCGGAAGGACGCACCAGTGATCCCACGGCCGGCATTGCTGTGGCCTTTCGAAAACAACCACCTAGGTAGGTGGTTCTTTTTTTTGCTGCGATGTTTGGGCAGAAGGGGCGGATTGGGAACAGAGACGGCACGCTTCCCAGATGTTGCTGTGGGATCGCGCCCGTTTGCTGCGGCCCCGATCCATCCCTCTCCTGGCCCAAAACCTCTCGTGTGACCGGGGCCCAAGTTAATACAAAGTCAGATGACCATGTGCGCTGCTGAAGTCAGAATCCTTGGATACTACACTGAGGATTCTGTCCAGAAAAGAGGCTTTTATTGGTAACCTCTTTTTTCATATGATTTAATATCCAGGGGGGGAAACATATTGACAGGAATTTAACAGACGTTCTTGCAGTCCCACAAAGGGTTAGCTGAAATGCGCTGGAGTCTATGGATTCAAAAGGCAACTGGCCCACTGTTTTTTGAAGAGGGCCCCATGGCACCAATAGCCCAACCAGAAGTAAACATGGACAGGAAGAAAGTGATGTAATGTGGACACCAACCATCTGGTGGCCTCTCCCCAACGCTGCCAGAATAAAGGAGCAAGCAGGACAAGAAGCAAGAGAGAAAAGAGGAACAACCAAGACACCAGAACCAGCTGAGGCTAAGTTCCTTGAACTCCCCTGAGAGCAAACACAGCCCAACACAAATGCATTGAGTCTAGGGAGAGCAATGAGAAGAACCACCTCTCTCTCTTTCTCTCTGGTAGCTCTATCAGACCTTCCTAAATCAGAAGTCTGCAGGATGAGGTATACATCTTTGACCCTGTAAAAGAGGGGGACTCTGGATTAAGACATGCTGAGATCCTACACTCAGCAAATTTAAGTATTACCATGAACTCATGAAGCTGCCTTATACTGACTCAGACTGTCACTCACTCCATCAAGGTCAGTACAGTCTACTCAGACTGGGCAGCAGCTCTCCAAGGTCTCCAAGTAGGAGTCTTTCACATAACCTGAGGCTTCCTACATGGCAAGCAGGTGCTCTACAAGTGAGTTACATGCCCTCAGAGCAACTGAAAATTGCCTCTCATAATCTGAAGCCCCTCATAATCTGAGGCTCTAAGTGGATCTTACTTAGCTTGTGCATAAATCCAAATCTGAGGATAGGGACTGAACTTAATTGTTTAAGATGCTGTGAGTAAGAATGCTCAAACACCTGCTCAAACGTACATTTTGCTCACCAGTCACAAACAGGGAACTGATTTTCAATGACCAGTTTGATAGTTCATCAGTATTTGACCGATTGCTTCACTGTATCCCTTCTCTATATTCCTTCCTGACCATACAATACAGTAGTATTGCTTTTTTGCACATATGTGTGCTGACACAGGCCAGTCAACTTCTCTTACTCCCCCCATTTTTGCTGTCTAACTGCTGTGTTTTTTTTAAAAAAAAGATCCTACCTTTTGGTGTTCATCTAAGCAGTCCTTGGTGACATTAACGGCTGCCAATCAGTTTGAATTGGCATTGTGTTTACAGCTTTGCAAAAATCCAATGCAAACCAGTTCGGCAGGGATTTGCAACTGTTCCACACAAACCAAAATGACTGGGCAATTGACTAACATGTGATCGACATCTTCAGACATGTTAAGTTCAACAACTGAATGCTTTCATGGTGAAATCTGCAACATTCCCTGTTGGGAAGAGGCAGACTTTCTCTGCAGAGATCACATAAACAGAGACTTAAGTGTAAGCCAACAGCCCGTGATGAGTGTGACATTTCCTTCTGCTCTCTAATAAAGGAAGTGGAGGAACTGCTCCAAGCCACTCCACAGTCTTTCAGCTCCCACAAGCAGGGGGTTTGTGTCACACATACTTAACTTTCTTTTGGATTTTTTTGGATCGCCCGGAAATATAACAATGAAAGCCAAGCAATGCAAAGAGCTTGCCCATTTAAAAACACACACACACACACAAATTACACAAGCCAATAGTTGAGAACACAGACAGGATTTCAACCGAGACTTGTGCTGAGTCTGAGCTGGGCCAATGAAATAGTACCTGTATAAACTGCACTCTGCCTAACCACTAAACTATCCTGAATAAATCACAGCATATGTTACAAGTGGCCTCCTGGTCAAGAGGCATACTGTGAGACGTTCTGCTTTATGGACCACAAAGTTGGATCGATATAAGAAATCTATCTGGTAAAATTTATTTAAGGGGAAAGCACGGTTGTGTATTAAGTTAAAGCCTGTGGCTAAGATTTCACATGGAGAGGAGGGGGGAATTAAAAGGGAACAAGAGGCTTCGCCAATGATCTGAAGAGATTAGAGATGTCAGAGCACCACCTGCTGTCCCACAGCAGAAGTGCAGGCTGTACATTACTCATTTCAAGAGGAGGATTCTAGTAATTTTGCCCTCTGTCTCACATATGGGAGACTGATTCTTAGATAATCATTCATCCCCACCCCAGATGTGTATGTCAACACATGCAACTGGAATGTTATAGTACTATTTTGCAACAGTCACAGCATGGTCCTCTTTTTGGCTACAAAAGAGTGGATTTTGAGAAATAAAGGAAAGTATCAGTGTCTTTTAAGCTTAAATCGCTAGCAGTGCAATCCTAAACAGAGCTACACCCTTCTAAACTCATGGATTTCAATGGACTTTGAAAGGTGTATCTCTGTTTAGGATTGCACTATAAGGCTCAGAATTTCTCGCCTGTGGCTCCAGTGACCACATGAATGAGTCTTTTGTCTAATGCTAGTTCTGGGTTTTTAAAAAAATACTCAAACAAATGGCATGCATTTCCTCTTTTTTGTGATGCAGCCTGCGCTTTGTAACCACTCAAGTGTATTCAGAAATTGTGCACTACCAGCAGTCTGTCTTCATAACACGGAAGCACAGCAGGCTACAAAGAGTTTCTGACAGTTTTGAGGGCAAATTCCTATCTGATAAACAAGAGTACGGCTGATCAAAAACATCAAATGTTCACTCAGAAAGGGGGGAAGGAACCCCCCCATGCACCACCGCACAGTGCCTCTGTTATTCTAACAGTATTTCAGCTGGAATTTTGCTCAGTCTTTAACAAGGAATTCCACAGCTGCAGGATGCCAAACCTGAACTGTTGTGCACAAGATGGAAAGTGGGCAATTACAGGCAGAGAAATATATCCAGGATTTGTCTTTTGCCTGTGCAAAGCATGACTTCCCAGATCATATGCAAGAAGCATGATCTCAAGGCATGTAGGTGTATCCCTACATTACAAACAGTTCACTGAGGATGTAGAAGGAGCATAAAACTTAAAATCTCAGTGGAATCCTACAACTGGGACATTTCAGCCAATGTTCACATTTTACCAATTTTAAAATAGAATTCAAAACATTGAATAGGAAACTGAGAGTCAGGCCTTATGCTAAAGTACTAAGGTACAAGATGATGGCAGTGAGGACTGGGGTGGGGGGGACAGCAAGGCCCATCTATTCACTGAAATGTCAACTCAGACCTTTATTGTTATCACCCCAAAAATGCTGATGTGAACAAGCTTTTCTCTAGAACTAGGAAGATATATGAAGCTGCCTCATAGAGAGTCAGTAGATCAGTATTTTATACCCTGGCTAGCAGTAACTCCCAAGGATCTCAGGCAGAGAAATATTGTTCCAAAGATCTGCTACCCATGATCCTTTAACTACAGATGCCAGGGGATGAACCTGGCACCTTCTACATGAAAAGTTTGTGCCAAAGGTATGAGGTGATTAAGGAGACACCACCATGTCCATGGGTGGAGCAAGAACTACCCCCTTTTCAGTTAACAGCCAAGCATACAGTCCAATTGTATCATAGAGAGAAGGGCTAGCTAGACACTTGCATTTTAAACAATATTGCTGAGCCATGCACGCAAGACGAGCTGCTCCCACTGAGGACCCAGAGTCTGTCGTTTTATTGGGCAGGGGGAGATCCTGTGGATACCTGTTACCTGGTTCTTGAGGAGGTGGTAGTGGCTCACTGTTCCCTCTAAGCTGAGTTAGTGTGAGCTAGCTCACAGTTTTTTAGCCTCTGGCTCACATATTTTTTGCCTTAGCTCAGGAAGGATGGCTCCAGAGCAAACGTATTTATGCAGTAGCCAAATTGCTCACTCAAAACTTTAATGCCAGTAGCTCACAAAGTAGAATTTCTGCTCACAACACTCCACAGCTGAGAGGGAGCACTGGTCACAATCCTATCTTCAGGCCCTCCCCAGTGGTGCAGTCAAAAGAACTGGTCAGCTACTCTGTCTTCCAGCAAGTGAATATACCATCAGGGAGAATATCTGGGCCAGGCTGCTGGAGTCACCAGCTGAGAGCCTTCTGTGTGATTTAGAACATTTCCTAGACACCTCTCCAGGAAATTTGACCTAGGCAGTGCACAAAACAAAACATGATAAAACATAAAAGAATTAAGATTTTAAAGCATACAAATCATAGACATGAAGCTCAAAATTTGTCTCTTCAGATGATGTGAAAAGATCAACTCCTTAATTCAAAGCCTGGGCAAAAAAGTAATATTTTGGCCTGGCAAGTAAAAAGATAGTAGAGTAGGTAGCTGAGCCTCAACAGGAAAGGCATTCCAGAAGTAAGAAGCCGCCACCAAAAAAGCCTTGTCTCTTCTTACTACACAGCACCTTACAGGCAAGCATCACAGAGGGCAGAGCTTCTGAGAATGATCTTAACAATGGAGGCCCAGGTAGCAGCCACTGCCAAGGCAGCCTTTTACCATCTACGGCTGATTAGGCAGCTGGTTCCCTTCCTCCAACACAATGACCTGGCAACAGTGATTCATGGTATGGTCACCTCGAGATTAGACTACTGCAACGCTCTCTACATGGGGCTGCCCTTGTCTCAAATTTGGAAGCTGCAGCTAGTGCAAAGTGCAGCAGCCAGGGTGTTGATGGGCCTCTCTATATGAGACCACATCCAACCTGTGCTGAAGGCACTGCACTGGCTGCCAATAGTGTACCGGATTCGTTTCAAGGTGCTGGTTTTGACCTTTAAAGCCCTATATGGTCAGGGGCCTGCTTACTTGAGGGCCTGCCTTTCCCCACATGTGCCCCAGAGAGCACTGAGGTCAGGGACACAGAATCGCCTGACTTTCCCTGGCCTGAGAGACGCCAGGTTGGCCATTACTAGAGCCAGGGCCTTTTCAGTGGCGGCTCCACACTGGTGGAATGAGCTCCCAGACAACATCAGGGCCCTGTGGACCTTTTACTTCTGCAGGGCCTGTAAAACAGAGCTCTTCCACCAGGCCTTCGATTAGGAGCCGCCACTGACAAACGAGCCACAGAACGTACTACGGCTCGTATGATACTACGGCTGGATATTGCCTTCCATGATGGGATTGTATACCGAATGCCGCCATCATTTGCACAACTCTTATTAGCACTTTATGATGTTATATGTTTTATTTATTTATTTATATTTAGATTTATATCCCACCCTACCCCGAAAGCTCAGGGCAGCTGACAAGGGCACCATGTGCCAAGGTTACAACAATAAACACATAATTTAAAAACAATAAATTACAATAAAATACAGTAACAAATATGCAATACAAATTTAACCAAGATGGGTAGATCTTAACCTCCATAGCAGCTCCTTGAGATCTTATCATCCAATCTGTACCCAGGAACCTCGCTCCCCCCGTAGGGACCAAACAATCATGATGGTAATATGACAGTGCACAGGAGGCGGAGATGGAATAGTGGTGGCGGCGGCTCCTCCTTAAAGGCCTAGTGGAAGAGCTCCATCTTGCAGGCCCTACAGAACTGAGAAAGGTCCCACAGGCCCCGGATCTCTTCCAGGAGCTCCTTCCACCAGGTAGGAGCCGCCACCAAAAATGCACCGAAAATATAGGTTATTTATGTTTAATTTATTGTATTTTATTGTATTTACTGTTTTATTGTATTTTAATGCTTGTACGCCACCTTGAGCCAGTTGCCCGGCAAGGTGGAATATAAATTGAAAATAATAAATAAATAAATAAATCTTAACTAATGGGCTGAACAATATGGGTGGAGGCAGTCCTTCATGTCTCCCTGCCCCTGACCCATTTAAGGTCTTAAAGGTCAGTACCAGCACTTTGAATTGTGCCTGGAAGTAAGTAGCCTGAGCAGATCTTTCAGCATCGTAATGATATGATCCCTGTATTCCACCCTGATAGTGACCTGGCTGCTACCTTGTGGATGTGCTGATGTTCCTGGAATGGTTTCAAAGGCAGCTCCACATACAGTACATTACAGTAATACAATCCGAATGTGATCAGAATCGGATCACCATGGCTAGATCACACTTTTAGAGGAACAGCCACACCTGGTGTAACAGCCAAAGCTCATAAAGGGTGCTACATGTCATGGAGGAGGTCTGAGACTCCAATTGTAGGCAAAGATCCAGCAGCCCCCCCAAACTCAAACCTGCTCCTTCAAGGAAATGCAACCCCCTCCTGGACCGACTGACTCCTCAGTCCTTCAGCAGACCATCAGGGGCTCCAAAGTGAATATTTATAGATCATTCTATGCTGTAGCAAAGTAGTCCCACAAAAGAAGTGTGCAAGTTTCATCCTTGTCTTCATGTTGTCTTCAGCATGGCATTCTACAATAAGGAGAATGACCCAAATCTTCAGATAAGGAGAAAAATTGTGTGTGGCCTTAATAAGACACAACTGTGAGACATCAAGAGGCACATGGCAACTTTATTTTCTGCCACAAGGTACTCCATAGATACCTAGAGATTTTGTCTTGAAGGCCTACCCCAGAAACTGTGCAGAGAGAGACAAAACACAACTTTGATATTTTAGGCAGTGGTTTTCTTTTCTTTTCTTTTTCTTTAAGGCAGTGGTTTTCTACGGATTACTGAAGTAACTATCTTATGATCAGCTCTTGGGCAAAATAACACATGTTGCATAAAACTTTATAAATGCTACTTGGTGTGCATGCAAGTTATATTCTGCCTACTGCATAAATACCGATAGCTGGAGCATGATTTTCACTTGTTGCCAGATTCTGCGGTCTTTTTGTAGAAAAAAGGACAAGTAGATCTTTGCACATTACTCTCAAAGCACAAAAAGAGGAAGCATAATTCCTCTTTTCACACTTCTAGAGTAATGAACAAAGGGGGCACTTGCATATATCCCCTGCAGAGTGACAGCATGGGCTGTCCCAGCATTCGGAAACATGCAATTCCCTGCACAGGATATTTGTGAGCTTCAATTCAGGAAGATACCCAGACAAGACACAACTCATTTGTCCTCTATTATCAGTTCTTATACTATGCTAAATAGCTGTTATTTGGAATGGTGTGCATCCTGACCTTATTTTCAGAACTCCCTGTTTTCAAACAAAACAATATAATACATGGCCATTATTCAGCCTCTCCTGCACATGTCAGCTGTGCATGTGGGCCTGGCTATTAATGAGAATATGAGACAACACTTCAGTGCCTCACACATTCACATTTCCATTCTTCACTAGGTATGTTGTAATTCTTTACTAGAAGAGCCTGCAAACTCAAGCCTTAGAGAAGAAACAGGTAGCTGGATGCTTTCCTAACTGGGCAATTAGGCACCCTTGATTATGAGACTCCAACACTTGCTAGTGTCAAAAAGCGGAAAAGAAGACTTCTGGTTTATGGCGACATGCTGGCGGACACATCTCCTGGACCTCCCGGGGATGTGATCTGCGCACCAGCGGATACGAGGGGGGGTCATGGGTCGCCACCCCCCACCCGAAGCCTTGGCAAAAGGCTCCTAGCCATGGGGCTTTTGAGGGGCGACCTCTTCGCCAGTGCGATGCTGGGGAATTGAGGCGCTCCTCCACCCTGACGGTCCTGCCACTGAGTGTCCATATGGATTTAGAGCCACTGACCGGGACAAGCGTCAAAGATTGAGTGTTTTAAACATGTTCCAAGCAAGGCCGTATGACGAACAATGAACAGTGAGTCAGGTTAAAGCGAATACGAGAATTTAATTATGTCCAGTGTGGAACAACTTTGCAGCCTCAGTAACTTTGCTTTTGCAATATTTCTGTGAATACAAAGAAAGTAACTGTGTGAGGCGTCAATACCAAATTCAAAAATCAATAATTAATAATAAATTATTTGTTTAGTATTATTAATCATTGATTCTTGGAATTGATATTGACACCACACACAGTTAATTTCGATGTGTTCACATATATACTGTGTGTTTCACTGTTATATTGAATTTGCAATATTTCTAGCACATCTACCCAGCTAAGAGCTAGCAGCAGAGGAAAGAACTCACTGAAACTTGCTATGAGAATGTTCTTCCTACTTGTGTGCAAAGAGTGCAAAGTGTTCAGAGGATAAGAACCAAAACATATCTCCCAAAAGGCACCCTGTTTTTAATCCACATCTATTTTCTTTTGCTTAGCTGTTTTCTAGGGACTGTTTATCTGAGGGAACTCTGTCCAGTGTCTCTGTGAGAATACCAATGTGAGGTCTTTCCCAGTTACCTTAACACATTGTCTGTGTATTCCTCATTTGCATGATGCGGTCTGAGATTTCCAGTGCCACTCCAGAGGTGCATTTTAGTGTTGCAAACCCCTTGCCTGCTTGGAGAACATAGAAATGGGAAGTGAGGCTGCATTTCAAATATGCTGCTGCTGCTTGTCTTGGCTGGAAGAACTAACCATCCTGATTGCAATGCAACATAACACTCTTTCAGCAGAAAAGCCAAGATCACAATTCTCTGGACGTAGTGAGGTCAGTAACTAGGTCAGTTGGAGGGACATGATTTTCATAGACGGCCACCACAAAATCCATATCGGTCCCCCTTTATGTCAGATGTGGCTCTTGTTGAATCTAGGGCAGGGAGAGGAGACCAGGCAAAGGGAGACAGACTTGCAGATGGCAAGGAGTGGTCACAGCAGACTGTCCAGTTTACCCAAATAAGTGAGAAGCCTGACACAGAAACTGTTGTGAATGAGGGAGAAGTCCTATTCTCTTCTGTCCAATATGCGTAAAGAGGCTTCCTTGATGGATTAGCCAAACTACCCACAGTTGGCTAGAACTGAGTGGTGTTGCATAGCCTAAGTAAAGTCCTTTCTGCTGGCTTTCAGGTTGCCACAGGGTCACGGGGGTTATCATAGCAGTCTTGACCTACAGACAGCGCGTTTTTCAGAAACATTTTAAAAACTCAGAAGTTCAGTCTTTGGCTCATTACAGTTTATGCCTTTTAGCTAGATTCCATAACTTTTTGGAATAGTAGCTTTGCAAAGATGTACTCATATTGAGCATCAAAATATGCATCAAACTGTTCCCCTCCTGTGTACATCTTCATTAACTTCATCCATGGCATTGTCTCTTTGTTAGAGGATCAACCATCCTTTTTTTGTTTCTTCATGCAATTGTTAATTATTCGATTACTACACTAGGCCAGAAATAATTAGTTACAGACATCAGACTTCAGCTCAAGTATCTCATCAAGGTATTTCACTCAGAGCATCTTCACAAAATGTACCAGGTGTATGTTTGTAATTCTCATTTCTATGCTGATCTATTGCCACTTTACACAATATGTAATATACAAAATCAGGTAGTAAGATCCTGGACTTTACCATTTCAGATTGTATAATTTGAATGAGTCCTGTGTCATTAACTCCCTGCAAGCAATAAAACATTCATACACAATTCATTTTCTACATTCATTTTCTACATGCAGGGATTCTTGCATGCTACAGCGTTTTTGTTTGTTTGTTTAAAAAACTCTTATACTCCTTAGGCTAGATAGCTAGCACAACAAGAATCAGGTTGGGCTAGAATCTCTGGGTGGCTGAGGCCATGTTTCTTAGTTACCGGATTTGCAGATCAAAGAACCTATCTTGGCTACAGTTATATCGCTTCAAAATATTTCTGCAAAGCTTCCCCCGTCAGATAACAGCTCATCTTCAGGGTTGAACGAGAAAGGTTAGCCTGCTGATAGATAAGTTTATAAATCTACTATTGTGTGGTGATGTACATCAGATCATTTTTTAAAAACGTTACAGAACTTCAGTTTTTTAGTCCATGGAGTTCTGCCAGTCCATGGGATTCTGAAATAAGAAATATGCGTAAACACAGAGACCATTGGTATTCCTAATACAGAGGGTTTTCAGATGTCATGTTTAAATTGTGGCGATGCAATGACAAATCACTCTGTGATATCCCAGGGACCTATTTATACAGGGTAGTTGTTCATGCATTTTTAAAATCTGGTAGCAATCTCATTTTGGTCTGCTGGTGAGAACGTTTTGCATGAAATATGGATTATTAAACGAAATTGCACACTGCTCTGGTTTTCTCTGCAAGGACCACAAGAAAGGTTTCTGGGAAAAGCTAAATTTCAAACCCTTCAAGCCTAGCTCTCTATTTCCCCATGCTAAACGAATGAACAAAGACTTTGATATGTTACCAGCAATCCTACCATTAACAGGACAATGGAATCAGAGGAGACACAGTGAGGCATTCAGACTTTATGGCTGCCAGGTTGCAAGCACCTCAAGAGCTGTGGGGCCACTTCAAGGCATGTGGCACAGCAACCCTCACACAGAAACAGCATGAGGATCAACACTTCTCCATGGATGGAAACCACCGTCCACACGGTCACATGCTCAGCACTGGCCAGAAATAGCAACAAGATAGTAAATGCGCTGCGGAATACTTTAGAAATGTGGTCATGTGAAGGCAAATTGTGAAACTCCGCAAAGTTTTACGGTATGATGTGAAGCCTGGAGTGAAATTGTTTATGCGGAATCAAAATGTCCCTGGCTAGGTTGGGCAAACGTATCTGTTGGGCAAACGTACCCAAATAAATGCCAAATTCAAATTCGTGGGTGTGCACTCACTTTCTTCCAGATGGACGAGATGACTGTTTCCTTTAGAACTGGAATTAGTGTTTCCAAATTCTGCATTCTCTCCCACCTGACTGCCTCCTCCACCCTTCTCTGCCATTCTCCTTGCCAGTGCGGCCTGCTGCCCTGCATGCTAGCCTTCTCCATGCCCAAGCTTGCCTGCACCCGAGCTCGATAGGGAGAAGTATTGCCCAATGGGGGAGGTAAAATGAACACAAGTGAGGCAAATGAGTGCAGTGCTCCCTTCTCCCTTCTCTCCCCTCCCCTCTGCAGGTGTAACCCACATGGTCTTCTCAGACTCAGTGAGGCCGCCCCTTGGCCACAGCAGGAAGCAGCTCCTTCCCCCAGTGGGCAGTTGCCATGTGGCCTTGCTGTGTCTTCCTGCTGCTTCCTGCTTCCAGCTGCGGCCGAACAGAGGAGGAGGGAGACTCGGTGAGGCTGCCCCTCACCCTCCCCTCCTGTTTGGCTGCAGCTGGAAGAGCTGGCAAGGCTGCAGCAGGCATGGGGTAAGGAGCACAGCGCAGTGGGGTGGGGGGTCTGACATCCTCACGGGGTGGGGCAGTGGCTCATCGGGGGGGATGCCACCCCTAAATGCCCCTGTGGCTACAGGCCTGCTACACCCAGCTCATAGTGGCTTCTGCAGGCAGAGTGACTTTTCCCACCGCCATGTGAAAACATCCTATATAGCCTGTTCCACTACTAGGTCCACATTTGGAAATACTTGGAAAACATTCTTTTTAAAGTTGTGACATTATCCCGCCAGTATTTAAACCTGCAATAGATTGCACACACATTCACTCACTCTTGGACCCCAAAGCCCCTGTATCTCTCTCTCACACACACATACACAAAAAGCACAAAAGAATTCACAACATATACCTCCAGAAAGGTGAAGGAGTAACAATAAAGGGGATGCTTGTATATGGTGCTGCTGCTGATGAGTACAAGAATAATATTTCTTCTCTTGTTTTGAAATGTTGCATTTCTAGTTCCCATGCCTTAGTGTATGTCAGCCTAATGACAGCACCTCCAGTCTCTTTCCAGATCATCAATCACGTCTGAGATGAAGAAGAGTACTTCAGTTTCTCATACTTTATCCATCAAATGACACTGGAAAATACTCTTAGGATACAGAATACTGGGAGCTAAAAACTTGTATTAAGGCATACACGCACTTAGAACTCTGATGAGTAATACAGGTTTTTCCATCACCACTCTATATTCTCTAGTGTAGGCAATTGCTATGATAATCCAGAGAGTAACAGGTAAATTTCTTGTTTATGTTGCTTTAGAGAATCTAAAGATTCAGAGCAGTGCAAGACTATTTATTTATTTATTTACGGAATCCCTAAGCCTCCTCTCCAGAGGCCTGCCTGAGAAGACTTTGCAAGTACAAACAATACCATAAAATCATATACATCTCATAAAAACAAAACATTAGAAACAAGTCATTAATCTTTGTAAGGCATTGTTTTGTACAATCACAGAGTAGAATAAGGACCATTAAGATATTGCTTTATTTGTTCGGTACCCAACATTTTGTAGAAAAGTTTGCAAAAATATGAAAAGTATGAGCGCTTGGAGACTGAATGCAGCTCTAGCATTGGATTGGATATTTCTGATTTATCTCACTTTCTTTGTTATGGACATAGACCATCAGGATGAACAATATACAGAAATCTAAACTCTTACTCTACACAAATTAAAGCCATCAGTGACCAGTGAGGTAGTGCATTAGGTCAGCATACTGTTTTGTGCTTCTTTGGCTGGTCCAATTAAATATATCACATGGACTTTGATTTTAGTTGGGGGGATTTCGCATGGACCAATATGGGTATACAACTTTTTCTTCAGTCTAGAAAACAATGATTATCTAGAAATGACTACAGAGCAGGTGTGAAAATTAAGAAAAGAGAGCATACCACAGCCTAGGAGACTCTTAAGTACTTTCCCAATGGTGCCATATTGGGAACCACAACACTGAGTACAAAATCCAGCCCCAAGTGCTAAAAATTATTAAAGGCTTCCTTCTCCAGCTTATTTCACCATTACAATCTTGAGTTCACCGCTTTCTGTTCCTCTTAAAGTGTTGTCTATCTGCATGCAAACTGTAGCCAATAAACTCCTGCCTTGCTGTCACAGCAAGATCATTTTTATACTTTAAGTTAGTGACTTTTCTTACCTAAGCAAATATTATTATTTACTGTTCTGGCAACTTAACTGGAAACTGACTGCATTTGAGAAATGCAGAATAGGGGACTTGGCTCAACTAAAATGCCGCATCAAGACTTTCAATAAATATTTTTAATGAGTTTGAGGAAAGGTAAAACTGGCACCGTAGATCTCGGTTTATTTTCTGCAGCTCAATTTCAAGAGTGACCCCTTCAATTCCTTCTCAGGCCCAATATCCCTAGGCATACCCAGAAGGCACAACCATCCGCCATCACAGACTGGTTTCATTACATGTTTGCTCTTTCCTGACGGCCAGTACCTGAAATAATCCACTCAACAATTTTCCTTGCCCCACTTTTAAAAAAATCTGTTTTCTTATCTTCTTATGCAAGGAACCCCCCCCCTCCCCCGGTAGTTTTTTACGTAGTGGAAAGGCAAGTCCATTTTACACAATGGACACTATAAAGGAAAGTATAAATGTATACTCTTTGTGTCTGAATGTCCTTGGAAATAACGACTTGAATACATAATTAATATTATAACATAAGATTATGGAATATAATTTTGAAGAAATCGTAAAATATAAGGCAGTTATATCACCTGGGAAAGAATGGAGCAGGGGAAAGCTGTAAAATAGAGTTGCCAGGTCCCCCAGTCACCAGTGTGGTTAGGATTGCCTCCAGGTCTGAACCCTGGTTTTGGGGGCTTCTTCCTGCTACCAGCCAACTGGTCGGCAGGGGAAACCCCGCCCCCAAACAGTGTCATCTCCAATGTACTGACATCACACTTCTCTATCACCTTCCTCTCATGCTCTTCCACAGGATTCCAAGCCACTACCTGGGTACAAGAAAAGCATGCAGAGGCTTCTGCGCATGTGTAGCACTTGTTTTTTTTCCCCACAGCCTTTGCTCGCTGGTTCTTTCTAGCCCTTGGCTCTCTTGTGATGTCGGAGCATGCGATTGATATCAAAAACCTGTAGAAAAGACCTTATCAGAACTACTTTGTACAGAGCTACACCAGTTTGGTGTAGTGGTTAGGAACGTGGACTCTAATCTGGGAGAACCAGGTTTGATTCCCCACGCCTTCAAATGCAGCTGCTGGTGTGACGTTGGATCAGTCATAAGTTCTTCCAGAACTGTTCTCTCAATGGCAGTTCTTGAGAGAGATCTCTCAGCCCCATCTGCCTCACATGGTGTCTGTTGTGGGGAGGGGAACAGAATTGTAAGTCACTCTGAGACTCCTTTGGGTAGTGAAGGGTAGGGTATAAATCCAATCTCTTCTCTCCTCAATCCTCTCCTCCTTCTGAGATGCATGTAACTGTTTAGGATTTCACTTCTTTAAGTGTACATGCTCACCTAGTGCATAACCACCCCACAAAAAAAATTTTTAAAGGAAAGCTTCACGGTTGTTGATGTCATCAGGACTTAATTGGAAGGAGAAGGGAGGAGCAGGAACGCTGCTGGTGGGTGGGGCAGAGCCAGAGCAACTGTTAACTGCCGTGTGCTGTGGCTGGCCGATAAGGGAAATGTACATGCACTTCCTCTCATGCATCTACATTGGCCTCTTAAGCTACCATGTCCTGGAAAAGGACATTCAGTGCTTCTTCAGCAGCTATGGCCACTTGCTCGAGGTCGATTTTAAAAATGGGTGAGGAGGAAAAAGCAGGGTACTGTGAGGGAAAAGGACAGGCTGGTAGGGAACACGATGGTGTGACTTTCAGGTGAGATCAGCATGTCAGGGACATCCCCACCCACTCACAGAACACCCCCTAGATCCCCCCACTGGCAAGACGAAGGGACTTGGCAACCCTAGTAGCAAGATCCAGGTTGGGAAACTCCTGGAGATTTGGGGATGGAGTCCGGGGAGGACAGGGACCACCCTCCGAAGCATCCATTTTCTCCAGGGGAGCTGATCTCTGTAGTGTGGAGATGAGCTGTAATAGTGGTTAGAGAGTTTTGGGCTGGACCTAAGGAGACCTGCATTTGACTCCCTAGTTGGCTGGAAGGCTTTAGTCCACTGTTATCTATCAGCCTACCTCACCTCACAGGATAGCTGTGAGGATAAAATGGAGGAGAAAACCATGTATAGCTGCTCTGAGGTTCTTGAAGGAAGAGCAAGATAAAAAATAACAGGATTGATTTGAATCTGGGGTTTCAACATGTTCTGTTGGCCACTACACCAACTCTAATCCATGCTAAATGCTCAAACCAATTGTGCACGTAACTGAATGTGATCTGAATGGAAAATCACTCAAATTCAGCAATCTGGGATTTAAAGAGAAAGGTCTAATTATTCAAGCTGTAAACTTCTCTCTTAAAAACTCATTCAATAGCCAGGTCCTATGGATGTTTACTTAGAAATAGTTTCCTTTGAGCTGAATAGAACTTAGTTCCTAATAATAAGTGTGCATAGGATTGCAACCCAAGTATTTACTTTATCCCCCTTTCCCTCCTTTATTCAGAGTTGGAATGAAAATTGGATTGCAGGAGACTGAAGTAATGGCTAATAAAATATATGAATTTGTACCACACCAAATCTAACATCACTTGGAGGGATAAATATTTAAGCTTATGCATCTGATAAACTTTGATTATTATTTGTAGAAGAATTTTTTAAGGAAAGAGGCTCAGTAAACAACATGCTGCTGGCAGTAAAATGCTAATGAATATTGGATTTTCCATAACATTATTGATTGGACTTTCCATTAAACTAACCTAGTGGAAGGGAGCATTTTAACAACATGGTTGTTCTAAACCAATACCAAGAGGAGGAATTTTTAGTTCTTAAAATTATGAAATGGGGAATTAGGCAGTGCTGGAATCATGCAATCACAAAATTTCAATCAACCCAAAAGATCAAATGGGTTTTAGAAGCAATTATGGGACTTCAGGTCATTTACAAGCTGTTCAGGAATTGCAAAACTGTAATGAATCTGAGTTGCTGCTGTATATAAAGGTCATTGATTAGAAGAGTGCCTTAGCCACAGTAAATACAGCAGTGGTTAAAGAGGCTATTTCTAAAACTAGCCTCCAACACCTACAAGGAAAGAGATTGGGGTAAGCCAGAGGATGGCCATGGTAAACTAGTGTGGGGTACAGGCCTGTAGCCACGGTGGTGCACAAAGGGGCAGGGCCCTACCAATCACTTGTCATGCCCCTTCAAATCAGCATTAAAGGTTGGGGTGAAATCCGTCACAAGTCTTCTGCCCATGACAGGGGGCGTCTCCTTCCCTCCTCCCGCATCCCTCCCAGGCTTTGCCAATGAGGGAGAGATTCTCCTTCCCTCTTCCCTCCCAGGTTTTCCCAATGCAAGAAAGAGTTTCCTTCCCTCCTTATGCCTCCCTCTCAGGCTTTCCCTTTGCACTTTGCTTCCTGCACTGTACTTGTTCCTGCTGTGCTCTTATTTGTACGACACGGTCCTTTTCTGGCCTTAGCTCATTGCCTCATGCCAGTCATGGATTCCTCTTATCAGCAGCACTGTAGCACATTAAGGTAGAAGCTTGGGGGTGTGTGTCTATTTTAGCTGGGGTGGGGAGTGTTCAAAGGTGGTTGGAATCAGAAGGGGGTGCATGGCAGCACCACCAGAAGCCCACAGTGGATTGGGACATCACAGCATTTTAAAATCGCTGTAAAATGGTGGTGATTGAATAGATGGAAGCAACGATTTTGCCTTAGCTTTTAACTGAGCTCAGCAAGTGAGGGGCAGAGTCAATCTCTGTATCTGTAGAGTGGAGCCTCCCTAATTCCTCTTCCCATCTGCATGAAGCAAAAAGGCCATGCCGGCTGTAGCTGCAAAGGAAAAGTGTGTGTGTGCACATACTCTCTAGGGTTGCCAACTCCATGTTGAGAAATTCCTGGAGATTTGGGGGGTGGAGCCTGGGGGAAATGGAGGAGGGACATTAATCAGGTATAACACATAAAAATAGTCTTTCCTCTGAGGTAGCCATTTTCTCCAAGGGACGTGATCTCTCTAGTCTGGTGATCACTTGTAATTCTGTGAGATCTCCAGACTCCTCCTGGAGGTTGGTAACCCTATTGCCTGGGTGCCTGTAGCTATCCTTAAGTCTTCCTATAGCAAGAGCAGGGTTTGGGGCTTTTTTGGGGGGGAAGGGGGAGTCACATGGAAGATGGTGTTGTGACTCAAAGGGGCCATCCATCCAAGAAAATGCACCTTCTCACGTGAGCTCTGTTACCAAAGCATGCTTAGAGGGAAAAGAGACACTTCTGTGGTGATACATTGGCGGGAGGGAGGGGGTTCCCATTTGGCACACTGCAACTCAGAAACGTGGAAATGGGACAAATAATATGGGGGTGGGGATCTTCATGCAAACAAGACTCTGTTCATCATGTGTAAATAAAGGAAGGGGATATTTGGTTGTAAACAAAACGGATTATTGTTTAACCTTCTTTGTAGAATGATCCCTTGTAGAGACTTTGCACTGCATCATAGCTCATTCATAATAAAGTAACTAAACAATTATGTGCTCACCACCACTGTACTAATTTTGCTCCCCCCCCCCAAATAAAAATTTTCTGGCTATGAGCCTAAGGGTGTGGTATATAAAATGAAGGAACAATTGGAAGTGCTGAGAGAGGGTTTGTTTCAAGCAGGGAAATTACAGGAGGCTAGATTTAAAGCACCAAAAGCCAGCATTTACTCTGCTGTCTTTATCCATTGCTTTTTGTCTGCCCCATCTTTTCTCTCCCCTCTCTTCCTACTGCCAGCACAGATAGAAGTCTAATCTGCTGAGCAAGATTCCCTGAAAGGACAACTTTCTAAATACCAACAGCAGAAGGAACTATAGCTATGAGAATACAACAGGAGGACATTTTTCCTGTTGAAATCCTTCTTTTGATATGTAAAAAGAACCCCTTCTTATACCATTAGCAATCACTTTTGGAAATGCTACCAGTGTCCTTTGTGTGTTTAAAGTAGGCAATATCAATGAAAATTACATACAATTTTATGGAATACATGATGCTTTTCTGACAATTTCCCACTCTTAAAATAACGTAAATCTCCCCCTAAATTTGTCGAGTTTGACAATCCTGCAAAATAATATCAGTGCAGCATAAAATGACATCTACATGTTGGTTATCTCAAGAACTGGATCTGCATGTACAAGGCAAGAGGGCTTCCAAGCTTACATTTGTCCCAGGTGGTGGGCCTTGTTGGTACCTTACTGTCCACATGCCTGATAGTTTGGATTGTGAGACCAGTCTAGGATATGTGAACAGTACAGATTTCTTCTTTGAGTATAGTGAAGTTAGGAAAAGGCATTTTTCTTTTTGCCGAGTCACCTTTGAAGTAGAATACCAGTGCAGGGCCTGTGTGTTGCTTCTGTGGGGTGCATTCTAACTAGATGACTTGGGTTTTGTATGACTCATGGATGTACTTACTGCCTGTATCAAAGGCATTCTCATAGTCAATTAATTTTACACACAGTGATAACCCAGATCCATTACATCTTTGAAATAATTTATGAACATCTTGCAAATGAACTGAAATACTGTAATTACTTCTAAAAACTGCTTGATCCTTGTGGGTGACTGAAATTTCATTTTATTTGAAGTATATTAGGGGATTTGTGAGAAACTTAGCTACAATGGGTAAAAGGTTTACTGGGCTGAAACTCTTCAAGCTGAGATGCTGTCAGAAAAGTTCTGCATTTGAACAATTTTATTTTTTTCATTGTGCTAAGGGAAAGCTACACAAAATCATCAAAACCATGAAATAGATATCTCCAGAGAAATACGGCCCCCTCCAAAGGCAAGATGATATATTGCTAGAGACTTTAGATGTGTAATTAAATGAAGATGATTATGGCTGCTCCCTTTTTCTTTTGTATCTTTGGATTATCATAATAAATTATATTTCTAAACAGATGTTAAAACACTTAATATGTGTATGTAAAGTGCTGTAAAGCCACAGCTGACTTATGGCAACCCCATAGGTTTTTTTAAGGCAAGTGATTAAGCAGAGGTGGTTTGCCATTGCCTTCCTCTGCAAAGTCTTCCTTGGTGGTCTTCCATCCAAGTACTGACCCTTCCAAGATCTGATAAGGGTCGGTCTACTTCCCTAGTTCAGATTCGGACATCTTTGATTCTACAAGATCATCATTGAATTCAATCTGTTTTGTAGAGGTTACTGTCATTTTCACCATTGTGGAAAATAAAGAGAAAAATGCTGTCAAATAATGTTGGCAACCATTGTAACTTCCTTACCATACTGTCTTGGCTCATACACGATTAGAAACTCCCAAATACTATCTAATCTATAAAGTCATCTGCCAGAGAAAGCAAAATGTTTAATTTAATTTTCTCTTCCAGTCTAACAAAGAATAGCTACATACAGAAGTCAATATAAGTTCCTGTTGAAATGCTCATCTGTGCCTTACAAAGCCATACAGAAGTATCTTTTAATGCTCATGAGGATGCAGATTTGCAGATACTATTACACAAAATGCATAGAATCCTGTCTCTGAATAATGGCTGTGTTGGTTATCTATATAGCACATAACTGTTCCATTTGATAGCCAGTATCAAACGCAACGTTCTTTCATGTTCATTTCAGGATCACAATGAAAAATTATATTTTAGAGACACTTTAATGAAAGAAATGCATAATGTAGTATATTGGAGATGCAGCATACTGTATCATGATCATTTCAAGAACTTAGAACATTGCAAAATGATGACATATGCTGCCCAAAATCATGAAAAAGGCATCCCAGGAGAAATTCTCAACATACTGCCAAAAAAAAGAAATGTAACCTTTGCTAATCCATACTTTAACAATAAAAAACATCTCCCTATGCAAACTTGCCTGGAGTCATAAATGCAGCCCGCAGGATATGACTAAGAGAGAACAAGTGATGAAACCTGTTCCTGCTATTTATATGTCTCCACATACGTTCTGCATCTATTTAAATAAGCATCACTAATGTTTCGATTTTAAAAAAGAAAGGGATCACGAAGGGCTTAATTATTTTTCAGAGCCTTATCAAGAATTCATCATGAAATGTCATAATGAGACAAATGTTACCACTCTGCAATGTGAGATGAATTATCAGGGGAGAAAGAAAACTCTTAAGCCTCAATTTACACACAGACGTAATTATTGCCCTACCAGTGGGGGACTGGAATACTATCGAATCATGTATCATGAATATGGGATGCTGCACTGAAATTTAGACAGGGCCCTGGTTATCCTCCCTCCTCACTCTGATGTTAATTATTGCCCTCACCAATCAAAACTATGATATTTGTAAGCCCACCTTTCCTCCAGAAATCTGGGATCTAAGATAACATAAAACTACAAACTACAACGAAAAATTGGGAAGGGGTAACTACATCTAGGGAGAAAGAAAAGAAAACCACAACTAACTAAAACCACAAGTATAGGAGATCATAACAATAGCTTATATAAAGGTTAATCTTAAATTGCTATTATTACTTTGAACATAGTCGGTTATGCTAATTTTTTAATCTTTTTATCCAATATTTTCACCATTTAAGAGAACCTCCAGAGCATCCAACAATAAAACTAAAGTTTAAAGGCACAATTCAGAGTCCTTCAGCCTTCATTTTGTCTTATCTTTTCTAATCCTCAATTTATATGTACGCTTGGGAGCAGCCACCTCCTTATCGGAAAGAGAGTCCTCGTCGGAAGACACCGAGTCCACTTCGCCGCTGGATTTGCTGTCATCTTCCTTCTCAACCTCGGCCAGCTCTCCCAGCTGCACTCTCATGTTAGCCAAACTGTTTTATCTACAACAGAGGCCAGATTAAAATATTTTCGGGGTCCTCGCCTGTGTATATAGGAGTCCAATTCCACCGCAAGGATTTTCCCAGAGATATAGGGAGACGAGACTGGTATCTTAAAATCAAGTTGTTCTTTTTACTGAATAATATTTGGTTCAGATACAAACAAAAACAGAATCTCACACGCAATCACACAAAATCCTCAGTGTTACAGGAATAGAAAATAATCACTTTTACACTAAATGGATGGGGAGGGAAACAGCAAATACTTATCTGATCCAATGAAGAATACAGGAATAAAGATAGGATAACTAAAGGAGTTCTAATTCACACAGTTGGAACCTGCCAACTAGTGTGGATCTCTTGGCTGCAGTCCAAAAGATCGAGTAAGAACAAAGGATTACTTATATAGCAAGACTGTGAGTAAATAGCTAAGGAGAGAAGATGGCTAGCAGGGTTCAAACTGTTGAACCTCGCTTTTTATAGGGGGGTCCTTGGGGGCTGGCATCTGTGCCATCCTCCTTGGTCCCACCTACCTGTGGTCCGTCCCAAGAACTAACACTATTGGCTATACTTAGTGACGTATCTAACTAGAAGGATTGGGCAATATTGAAATCTAAACCTTTAACTCAAGGAATGCATCTGGTCCAGGTGTAAAGTTGGATACCCAGGGCAACCATTGAAGTGTAGATGACTTGCTTGGTCCCAAGCAATAAAGTGCCCATTTGTCAGGAAACTGTCCCTTTGGATGCAAACCAGATATCAGGGTTACGGTTCACTAACAGTTCATCAATGGTGGTTGCAACCATAAAAGTTGTTGTTTTGTGCATTCCACAATGGTGATGCAGCCTTCTTCCTCAGGCTGGGCTGTGAGAGTGCAAATTCCGTTAGCATAAAATGCAGGCAAGGTCCTTTCCAGGTGAAGCAATAATGCAAACAGCTTTCCCTCAGCCTGTGGGTGTTAGTAGGTACAGTCCATGGATGTGTGAGTGCACATCAGTAAATACACAAATACATAAAAGCAAATAATAAGTTCATCTCCCAACACTCAGGAACTCAGGTGCTTTGGAAACAGAGTCAATCTTTTCTTTTTTATCTTGTAGTTTGAAAATGATGCCTTCTGGAATTAACCATCTGTAGCCAATGCTGTTTGAAGAAAAAGGATTAAATCTCTATATTTCTCTTTTGCCCTATTTCAAATGGAATATCTTTTAGAATCCTGATGGTGTTGTCCCCAATTTTCAAGGGTGTTCCTGTAGTTGCTTTCAGGATAGAATCCCTCACATGTCTCTTTGAGAATCTGGCCACTATTTCCCCAGGTAGATTATTAATTTTGATATACACAGAATAGGACCTATAGACCACATCCATTTTGCTTGCAAGATACTCCGCTTTTCAAATCTGTAACTGGGGCTAATGCTTCACTCAAGAGTTGCTTTAGATTCTCACCTTTCAATTCTGGGACCCCTTGAAACCATAGGACCAAGTTCGCTTTCTCCATTTGCAGCTGTAAAAGTTGTGATTCTTCCAAGGCTTGTTTCTTTTCCAGTTTTTGCACCTTTTCTTGACTTTTTTAGTGGTGGTGTCCATTTCCTTCACCTTCTCAGCTGTTTGCTCTGTTATTTTTAATGTCTCAGTCAGTTGGAGCTGCTGAGTTGCAAGATTCTGGTTTAGATTTGTCAGCTGTTGTTTGATGTTAGTCATCTGGTCCAGCAAAGGGCGCAAGGACTCTGCCAACAATTTGGAGAACTCAGTGGTCTCTTCTGGTCAAGGGCGCAAGATCCCGGCTGGTTTCACTTTTACTGGTTTGTCTTTCTCTGTCCTTTTCCGCGCCATCTTTATGGATTGTTTACTTTTATGAAAACTTGCTAAAGTCTCTGAAATACGCCCATATGCTTATCCACGCTCTGGTAAGTCTCTCAAAACAGATTTCAACGCTTTTTCTTCTGCTCTCCCCTTAGTATTTTGTTGTTAAGTTTGTGCGTATGTGAGGGGCCCCTCCCCCACTCACTTTTTTTACCATTCCCTGGGGGTAGCTTTCTTTTTAAATTCTCATTTCGCTTTAGCCCAGCTCACAGTTCATTGTTGGTCATACGACCTCGCTCGGCACACGTTCAAAATGCTTGATCTCCAATGCTTGTCCCAGTCAGCGGCTCTAGATCCATACAGACACTCAATGGCAGGACCGTCAGGGCAGAGGAGCTCCTCAATTCCCCAGCATCGCACTGGTGAAGAGGCCACCCCTCAAAAGCCCCATGGCTAGGAGCCTTTTGCCAAGGCTCTGGGGGGGGGCCCCGTGGGCAGTGTTCCCTCTAAGCTGAGTCAGTGTGAGCTTGCTCACAGGTTTCTAGCCTCTGGCTCACACATTCTTGTCTTCGCTCAGGAAGGACGGCTCCAGAGCAAACTGATTTATTCAGCAGACAAATTGCCTGCTCACAACTTTAATGCCAGTAGCTCACAAAGTGGAAACTTTGCTCACAGGACTCCACAGCTTAGAGGGAGCACTGCCCGTGGGCCCCCCTCATATCCGCTGGTGTGCAGATCACATCCCCGGGAGGTCCGAGAGATGCGTCCGCCAGCGTGTCACCATAAACTGGAAGACCAAAACAGCAACATTATTGAGCATTACCAAAAACTTGGCTAAACAAGACTACCCTACATTGGTTCCTGAATGTTAAATACTGGGTTCAAGACACATTGCAGTGAACAACTCTACTTTATTTAGTGATTTCAGGAACAAGACTGGCTTACCAGGGTGACAGCCCTGTTTAAATAGCAGACATACCCCACTCCCAATGATAGGCTTTTTACATAACGTAAGTTTCTCATTGGTCATTTCCAGAGTCCTGGTGGGCTATTGTTCTCAAGCTTTGAGCTCAGCCAGTCTCTGGTAGGTAGTTCTGGAATGTTCCAGTCCTAATACATAACACTGAATATGGCCAGCATTTTGTGCTTTCCTAACTTCCTACAGGAGACCATTTCATAACACCACGGCTGCTACTGAAAAAGATCAAACTGAATAACTTTATAAGAAGACACTAACTGGGGGGAGGGACCATGAGGTAGCACACAGGCTCATAATGGAAGAGACAGTCCTTCAAGTAGACATGTCCTGAGATCTTTAAAGGTCAAAACCACCATCTTGAAACAGGCCAGGAAATAATTGGATATCCAATGAAGCTGTTTGAGGATAGTTGTAATATGTTCCCATCTCTAGGCATGGATCAGTATGGCCAGGTTAGCAGAGGCCAGGAAAGGAGACAGTTTTCACACTAGTTGTAGCTGGGGGGAGGGATGCTTTATTTATCACTGTGCTTATCTGATCTTCCATTTACAAAGCAAGATCCAATAGCATTTATAGATTCATTATCTAAATCAAATCTATACCATCTAATAGAATATAAGTAAAATATGAGTATGTTGTAAACTGTTTTGGATCCCCATTGGGGATCAAAGTGGGATATAAATATGTAAATAAAGATAAATAATACAGGTTATGTAGGCAACAATCCTAAGTAAGTCTTCTCAGAAGTAAGCCCCATTGTATTAATTGGGACTTACTCCCAGGAAATGTTGTTAGAATTGTAACTGTAATTTTCTCAAAAACCTCCACTTTCCAAAGCAACATTATCTCCATCTTGTCTGGGTTCATCTGAGGGTTACATGCCTGAACACAGACCTGAACACAGTTTTTCAACACACTGGTCTGGCACACAGTTCTTCAATTCTGGTGGCTTGTTCAAAGACATGTTATAGAATAGAACAAGTGGGGACCCCTGAGAAACGCACAGAGAAATTCCTTCACTGTCTTCTGACACTCAACTAATCCAAAACTAATCCTCCCCCTTGCCCTTACAGTGCCCCCTTGCCCTTACGGTGCCATCTCCCTTACCTCCTTACCACTCTGCCCAGCCACCCTCTCCTCCCACTTTTCTGGCCATCCATCCCCCTCCTCGCTGCTCTGCCCACCCACCCATCCCCTTCCACACTGCTTTGTTTGCCTGTCCATCCCTGTTGCCATCATTCCGATTGACTGACTTTCCCACCACTCAGTTTGCCTACCCATCCTCCCCCTTCACTTGTTGGGCCAGCCACTCATGAGCCAGGTCACCCGCTTGCCTTCTGCCTACTCTGCCATCTCAAGTAGTGGGGAGGCAGCAGTGGCAGCTTCCCCTCCCGCCCACTCTCCCCGCCACTGTGCCTGTTCACCTTCTGTATTCACCATGAGGCAGCAGCTCCAATGGAGGAGCATTGTGTGCATGCATGCAGACAAACATTTCTCTGTGTGGGGAAATTTAACCACCCTTCTTTCCTTCCTTAGGTTTTGAGTTTTTCTGCAAACCTGGGGACTACTCCAAGTTTGCTGAGAATGCTCCTTTCTTTCTATGTGGCCCTCGATACACAGATTTTAGTATCCACAGATGGGTCATGTTGACTATTAGATATATTGAACATTTTAATAGGCAACAGAAATATGATCGCAACAAAACATTCAGAGACACTGCAGTTTGTATAAAAGATGGAAAGTATATAAACAATGGAAAGGATGGAAAATATATTGAACATTTTAATAGGCAATAGAAATATGATAGCAACGAAACATTCAGAAACACTGCAGTTTGTTTGAAGGATGGAAAGTGTCACTTTGGCTGGGAGCTGAAATGAAGCGGGGATACAGAGGAACCATGCAAACGATATCAGCGTGCCTGGAGCCCTAAGTCAGTGTGACTGAAGCATCAGAGGATCAGTGCACACAGTCAAATTCCATCAATCAGTATGCGTTCTCAGTGGGACATATTCTGAACGGAAGGAGGAAGTCAGCATCACACACCTGCCCCTTTATTAATTTGAGGGGCTGGTGATTCACCTAATATAAAATTATATGCTTTAGCTGACAGTTGTGGGGGTGCCTTAATGCTTCATGTTTGAATACTCTGGAGAAATGTGGTGGGTTCCTTGGATTAAATAATGTTGAGATTAATTTTGTTGAAGAAAGAGACCATTCTTAGCCAGAACAGAAGAGGAACAAATTTCCCTCTGAAATAAACAGGAGTCTTGTGGCACCTTAAAAACTAACAAAATTTTATTCTAGCATCGGATTTCATGGACTAGAGCCCACTTCTTCAGATACAATGAGTGGATCCTCATTATGCTACTATTTTATGTAGGAGGTATGGAAGGAAAAAAACAAACTAACAGCAGAGTCAAGTACCTGGTAGTACCGGGTGAAATGCAATGATATAAAATCCAAATCTCATCAAGAACATTTCAGAGATCATTCGCTAAACCTAGATAATACCAGAGGAGTTAGCCGTGTTAGTCTGTTGCTGCAAAATAGTAAAAAGCCCAGCAGCACCTTTAAGTCTAACAAACTTTATTGTAACATAAGCTTTTGAGAAACACAGCTCTCTTCATCAGATGCATGGAAGGTATGAAGAAACTGGCCAGATATATATAAGTGGTAAGGGTAGGCTTACCAAGTGCCAGCGGGGGATCTGCGTGTCTTGGCAGGATCCCTGCCGCGGGGACGGCGACACGCGTTGCACCCATCGCCAGGATGTGACGCTATGCGTCGCTCTGGCAACGGGACTCCAAACAGCCCCGTTGCCAGAGCGATGCATAGCGTCATATCCTGGCGACGGTGGTGCAACGCGTGTCGCCGTCCCCGCGGCAGGGATCCTGCCAAGACACACAGATTCCCCGCCGGCACTTGGTAAGCCTAGGTAAGGGAAGGGGGGGGGATGCAGAAAGTGCCATGTAAATGCAAAGCAGTTGCAACAGTCATGGAAAAGGTTGAATATGCAATCCAGGCTGGGTGTAACCCCTTCCTTCTGTTGATGAATCTGAATGGAATACCTGAAAGGCAGTTACTTCTGGTACTGAGATAGCCATTTGAAGTCTCTATTGGTTATCAAAGTCTCTTCTGGTTATCTCATGGCCCTTTCGGCATCATCACCCCCCCTTCCTCTTACCACCTATATATCTCTGGCCAGTTTCTTCATACCCTTCATGCATCTGACAAAGACAGTTGTGTTTCTCGAAAGCTTATGCTACAATAAAGTTTGTTAGTCTTAAAGGTGCTACTATATAATACCTGAGCTGTGCATGCACATGGAACCTTATACCCGGAATTAAACTTTGTTGGTCTCAAATGGGCCACTAGATAACACCTCAAATTGTGGGGGGAGGGGAGTCTCAGATTCTTTTGCACAGCCTGATCCCAACCTGATAATTGACTTTCCCTAATTAACAGTCAGTTCAGCATGGCCAAGATTTACAGCCACCACAGTTTTACTGATATAACCCAGTCATCAGGCCCTAACAGCCTGGTTAATCCGCTCTGTAGGAAACTTTGGCAGCAGAAGCTTCCAAATAGCCAGAAACAGCAAACAGGAAGGCTGGGGAGCCAAGGGTCTAGCAGAAAAATGCCCCAGGCACTTAAGACACATTTGTTATGCCTTCAGACTAACACAGTGTTTATTTGCTGTTAATAGATTCTGTTGTTTGGGTGCTTTAGCGCCACTCACCTTATGTCAGGAAGCCTCTCCAAGTCAATCAGCCACTGTCAATCAGCCACATTCATATAAAAAGAACTGGGCTGAAGAAATATCTAATTGGCTAGCTAACTGTATAGGAAAATGTTTTATTTTAAAAACCTAGCCAAGAGATGGCCACTGTCTGTTTTCTTCGAGTCAGCTATATCCCCCAGACTGAAGAGGAACGCGAACAATCCAGCATCCTCATGAATTGGCAGAGTCCTTAATAATAGGCACAGAGACTCATTATTACTTTCCCCTTTAAAGAAAAATGGTGAGGAAAATCACACCTTCACAGCGTGAATAAGTGCAAGTAACATTGTTTCGAATGCCAAAAGCAGCTTATGAGCTACCCACTGGCCACCCCCCAGAAAACACCACAGTTGGGGCCAAACAAAAACAGAAGTACAAAAGACAGCAGTGTTGTTAATGGGAAAGGAGCTGTAAAAGAATACAATCAGAATGCATTAGTAGAACTATAAAGCAGATCCTTGGAGGGAAAGGGCGTTCATTCGACTTTAATTAGCCACTATTGGTCAGTCTGAGCAACATATTCATTGCGGCAGGCTAGCTGGACTAAAAGCTTCATAAACATTCTGTGTGCAAATCAAATGAGGTAGAGCAGGACTGTATCACAATTTGCCTTTTAACCAGGGGAACTGCAAAAAAATTTCACTATTTTCAGGCCTATGGACTAGGAGCACTAATTTTTTTTTAATCATGTGATGAAAAGTTCCTTCAGCTCACTGATAACTGACAGCTAGGATTACTTTTTAAAAAAACTAGCCCTGTCCTGTGCCTTCAACACCTGCATGACACCCATATATGAAGTTGGTGAAGCTTTTTCCTCCCATTTATCTCCGGGGGGTGGGGGGGGGAGGGGTTGCTTGGCTAAATTTCTGCCAATCAGGCTACTGTTTAAAAATAGTCACAGGAGTCAGGCATTAAAAATGTTGGCAAGGGTATCACCATGTAATTTACAAATTACAAACAGATTACACATATTTCAATTCTTGTTGGGGCAAAGACTGAAAGATTGTGGGACTGAAAGATTGTCACTGGAACTGCAAGTTCCTCAATCCATCAAATCTTCTAAATGGTCAAATGGTATGTAGTAATTGTTATTGTACGTTGATAAAAGAAGTTTCCTTTTCTTTCTTCTCTTCCTTACCGCTCTAATAGTTCAGATTGCTTCCTAATGTTTCTATTAAGCTTACGCCAAGTCTGTTATCTCTATATTGAAAACATAGATTCGGAAGTATGATGAGTAATGTATTGTAATTCTTTGAACATGTTATAACGTTGTACATACTCAGGAACTATTTACAGAATGTGAATGTAATTGGAAGATTAATTGTTCACTGTTTGAAATGTTAGAACTGTTAAAAATTGTAAATAAAATTTTTTTTTAAAAAAAGTTCCTCAATCAAGGCTTTTGTATGCTGACCTGAATAGATGAAAACAAGTAGAGACCCGAAAGAAACTTGTGGGAGTGGCTAGCCCATTCCCCCCACTTTTGTTCCCTCCTCTCTCCCCCTACTTTTCTCACACTTTTTCTCCCTGCTACCACCCTTTACTTACTCACTGTCTCTCTCCTCCATGCCTGTCACTTCCTTCCTCTTTCTGCCCCCATCTCATCACTCTTTCTCTCTTCTCCTGCCCCCCACCCCAACACTCTCCCAGCCACCCACCTGTCTCCTCCCCACCCACAGCAGCAGTGGTGGTTGAGGCTCTCCAGAAATGACAATGGAACTCCCAAATACAGCAATTGGTTCCCCTTAGGGTTGCCAGCTCAAGATTGGAAAATTTCCTGGAGATTTGGGGGTGGAGCCTTGGGAGGGTGAGGTTTGAGCTTGGAAGCGACCTCAGCAGGGTATAATACCATAGACTCCACCCTCCAAAGCAGCCATTTTCTTCAGGGGACCTGACCTCTGTCATCTGAAGCTTAGCTGTAATTCCAGATGATCTCCAGTCTTCACCTGGAGGTTGGCAATGCTAGTTCCCCTAGAGGAAATAGATGTTTTTGAAGGTGGAATCTATGGTATTATACCTGTCTGAGGTCCCTCCCCTCTTCAAACACCACCCTCCCCAGGCTCCACCCCTCAAATATCCAGGAATTTTCTAACCTGTTAGTAACCCTATCTCCTTCCCATCCAACAGCCAGCCTACCTTTATCCACAGCTCTATCTTCAGCTTTCCATCCCCTTTCATCCTGCAGACTCTACTGAAGAAAATTATAGCCTTTCTCCACAATGGGGACCAAATTAGCTCACATTATTCTTTCCTCCTTTTTATCCACACAACAACCCAGTGGGGCAGGTTAGCCTGAAGGTATGTGACTTGTCCAAAACCATCCAATGAGCTTCCACAGCAAGATGTGGATTTGAACCTAAGTCTCCCAGACCCGACTCTGAAACTCTAACTGTTACACAACACTGGGTTGTTGTATAGGGTGGCTGCTGTTGAACAGTAGCAAGCAGCCAGGCCTAGTTGAGTGATGCAAGACAGGTGGTATCAAGTTCACACAGAGGGTGCTGCCAGGCCTAGGGATGCCAACCTCCAGGTTGGACCTAGAGATCTCCCAAAGTTACAGCTGAATTCCAGAAAATGGAGCTCTGTCCCCCCCTGGAGAAAATGGTTGGTTTGAAAGGTGGACTCTATGGCATCATATCCAGCTGAGGCCTCTCCCCAAACCCTGCCCTCCTCAAGCTCCACCACAAAACCTCCAGGGACTTCACAACCTGGAGCTGGCAACCCAAGTCAAGCTGCCCTAATGAGTTCTCCTTCTAAGGCCAAAATAGGCCTGGAAATGGCCTTGCCTCCTCCCCCTGCCTTTTACTGACAGAACCCAACCTGGAGTACTGTGATTGCCTAGCAATAACCACTGAGGGAATTTGTTGCTTAAAGCTCCAGGCTCTCCTTTTATCGTTTTTGGATTTTTAAAGCCTCCAGATTTTTCTGTAAACCTCAGGCCCTTTCCAAGTTTGTAGAAAGATCTGTCTTGCCCATTCACAGCTCCAGTCACTGGATTTAAGTATCCACAGACTGGCTGACTTTGCTGTCAGAATACAAAATAAACAGATGAAGCTTTCCCCATCATTTCATCTCCCTAACAGGACAAGCTTCACCTACAAGACTTCTAAGTGCCGAGGCAGAAACAGTTCTGTACATTTTATACTGCATTCTTTGTTTTTTCATATGAGCAAATAGAACTTAACAAAGGTGCTTTGATTGAGCTATGGAATGTCCCGCAAGATCTCAAATAATTATTCTAGTAATAAGAATGGGAAAGTTTTAACCATTTTTAATTGGTTCTGCTCCTGGTACTTTAATAGCAGAAATGCATTATGTGGAAATGTTCCTGGTACGGAAGTAAAATGAAGAGGGGAAACTTCAACACCTTCTTTAATTGCATCTCTGACTGCTGTTAACTGGCTGCGGGAAAGGCAGTAGGTGTGCTGGCTATAGCCAGTTTGCTGTAATAATGACTCCCATACCTATCAGAATGGTGCAGAAATGGTAATATTCAGGAGGTGTTGCTTTTCTGAGCCCTGCCTGAAGAGATGCCCTTGCCCAGTCCAATCATCTCGGTAACTGTTAAAGGTATAGGGGGTCTTGTTCTCCATGAAAACATAGCCTCTGTGCTTGTCACTTTAAATTTCTCAAAAGGTTCAATGAATATGTATGTATGTATGTATGTATGTATGTATGTATGTATGTATGTGTAAAAGTTTAAAAGTCTATGTATAGTAAGTAGTAGAAATCTTTGGGGGAGTTTCAGTGGCAGTAGTGTAGTTCTTAGTTGCTCTAGCTCCGCTCCCCCCCCTTTTAAACAGAAATGAAAGCTCTGTTGCTTGTGAAACCCAGCAGCGTGCAGCATCTGGCCTCAAAGCAGCAACACGATTTCTCGCTTTGAATTTCAGCCATCTGCGAAGTGTTGTTGATCTTTAGCAAGCCAGCTTCCAAAGAACTGCTTGCTCTCCTGCCTGCTCACTGCAAACTGCCACAAATGAACAGTGCACCAATATGAGTTGCACCTTTTCCTTCTGCCATTAGACTAGATTTTTGGATCCTTCCGCATTACAAAACCTAAGAACTGGATGGCATTTTGTATCATCCGAAGGGCCAGAACATTAAGAAGGTGTTATTAATGTCACCAGGTGTCTTAGTTTATACCAAGCCCGGAAAGCCAAATTCTGCACGTTCACCCTAAGCGCAATATGCTAAAAATTACATACACAAGGCTAGTGGCTTTATGGCTATTTGTTTAGTTCAGTTCTGCTCACCATCAGCAGCAAAAGCAATAACACTGTTTTTCCATAGAAAGAGCCCTGACCTGAATAGCCCAGGCTAGCCCAATCTCATCAGATCTCGGAAGCTAAACAGGGTCAGCCCTGGCTAGTATTTGGATGGGAGACCTCCAAAGAATACCACATGTGTGACAGGCAGGCAATGGCAAGCCACCTCTGAAATGCCTCTTGCCTTAAAAATAAGTCTAGCTCACCACCTAGTGGTGCATAATGCTAAAAGAGCTAGCACTTCTGGCTGCTGAACAATCTTAAGATCTCCTGGCTATACTACACACACTGCCATACTATAATTATTATTACTATTACTATAGTTATTGTTATTATCCACAGAAAGATTAGTTAAGTATGCTTATTTAATTGGAATAGAAAGATGAGTGGTGAGAGAAAGTGAGATGGCTGGATTCCTCTGCCATCTCCAGTGTTGACAACTGGTCAAAATGCTTACCAAAAAAAATCCCTGTTTTGGCTACAGAAGCATGGCTGGGGACGATGCTCTTCAGGTAGCGTTTGAACTCCTGCCTACCAGAATCCTGGTTGTGCCCATAAAATTCTGTCAGGTGTTAGTTCTTCAGTGGTCTGTAAGTTCAGACAGTTGTTTCATGGAAGAGGTCCTCTTTTTGCAAGATCAACATTGGAAGCCAAAACTTGCACCAGTGGAATTAATTTTTTTAATGTTGTAATTTATTGAGCCATCTTGGCTTGTCAAGTGGCTAGTTGCCCTGCTCCTGCTATCCCTCAGTTCAGTGATTTATTCCTCGCTCTTTCCAGTAGTTTCCCCAAGGTTGCAACAGCGAGATAATTGAGACACTGACATCCTAACTCCCAGAAAACTAAACTACTGATGGATGAGCCTGCCCGACAGTACAAAGAGAATCAGGCACGGAAAATATAAATGTGCAGGCTTTTGTGATAGTAGGGTATACTCAATAAAATCACTTTTTATTGCTTATAATGTTGCATTCCATTCATAAATCTTTAAAGGTGGTTCTGTCTATACTGGTGGGGGGGGACATAACATAATTTGAAAAGACGTAGCTTGAGGTTAACATTTAATCCCATGTTTAATAAACAAACTGCTATTAATAAAATAGGTATGTACATTCCAAGCTATGAAATATGGATCTAAGTCAACACAGCTTAAAGTCTTTTGTATAATTTATAAATTGTTGACAAAGCTAATGAATTAGTCAGGTAACTCGTACATTAGAGTCAGAACTTAGTTACCTCTATTGCATGTTTTATTTAAAAAAAACTTGATGTGCCATGAATAAATCATTGCTATGTATTTCTAAATGAAAGTGGATATAAAAATATAAAGAACAGCAGCCTCAAGGAAACCTGGGGGTGGGAGGGTAATAAAATGACCTTGTACTAGGCTATATCATAGTCAGGTGTATGATCAATGGAATTATTGCCAGAGAGTGGAAATCAGGGATGCTGCCGGCATTTGGATACTTGGGGGGATTGTGGAAATGAAATAAAGGAGACTTAAACTAGATACATTTAGGGCATATTCCTTGGCAGAGTTACTGCCTGATCCTGCTCATTTTACTAGGAAAGGAGATCCTCTGCATTCAATAAGCTCATCAGGGCACCACACGTACTTGGCAGTCAGACCTATTATGTTCAGAGGACTCCATAAATGTGCAGAAGATTGCCACTTTAATGAGGAAATTAGGACTTTCTTCCATGTCATAAGTCCAGGAATAGAGTTAGGAGTCAAAAATACCGTTCCAAGAATATTATACACCTATTAGAATGGATGCAAAAGAACCAGCTTTTAAGTTGCCTGGAAGGAAATGCATTCTTCCCCCACCTCAAGCAGCCCAGGAATGACAGGTAAATCTTTTTTAATCTTGATTCAGAATTGGGCTTGGCCAGTTTTCCAGATACCGTGGACTGCCCAAAAGACAAATAAGTGGGTTCTAGATCAAGTCAAGCCTGAGTGCTCCCGAGAAGCTAAAATGACTAAACTGAGGCTATCATGCTTTGGTCACATTATGAGAAGAGTCACTGGAGAAGACAATAACGCTAGGAAAAGTGGAAGGCAGCAGGAAAAGAGGAAGACCCAACATGAGATGGACTGACTCAATCAAGGGAGCCACAAGGACCCTCAGTTGGTGAGACCTAAGTAAGGCTGTAATGATAAAATGTTTTGGAGGCCATTAATTCATAGGGTTGCCATAAGTCAGAAGCCACTTGATGGCACTTAACACACACACACACACACACACACACACACACACACACAGAGGACCTCTTTTTCTAAAAGGTCCAGAAATTGCCTTTTCACCCCCAACACTCAGGAAGCCATCCTGGGGAGCAAGACTGCCTCACTATACCTCCCTCCTAGGCCCTGTGCCTGCAGGCCCCCAATCAACCTTAACTGTATTTTATGCAGTAAGAGGGAATTTTCTCTCACCTCCCTACCTTCCAGAATGCCATTAGGATCGTGTCTTTGGTTCTCCCCCACCCGACCCAGTGGTCAGGGGAGATCAGATGTATTAGGAACACTTAGGGTTGCCAAATGGGCCCGGGGGGGCAGGGAATCCCCCGCTTCGGAGGCCCCGATTTCCGCCCCACCCCGCCCCTGGAGGTGACGCAGCCACGTTGCTGATGTTGGGGGCGTGGCTGAGCTCGTCAGGGGGAAAACCATATGGTTTCCCCCCCCCGATGAGCCCAGCCACGCCCCCAACGTCAGCAACATCCCACGTCACATCCCGGACACCACCGCGGCTCCCCCGCTCCGAGGGGTGAGCCGATTTGGCAACCCTAGGAAGACTACATTTCCCAGGTCCCTGGTACATAGGACGCTGTTACAGCAGTACCCCAGATGTCAGGGAAGGAGGAAGAAAGCAAGGAAGATCTTTTTTACCTGCATGTGTTCACAGCAGCCCTGAGAGAGTCTGAGTTTGAGGGAGAAAGGAGATCTCGAGTTCAGATTACAATGTAAGGCAGAGAAGAATTCTGGAGGCTATAATGCTTAACCCAGATTGGGAACGGTCATTAGGGCTGAGTTCAGACTGGCAGTTTGGCCTGATATACACAAGTTTCACAAACGGATTAAAGGGGCCAGTTCACACAGCCACAGCTGTCAGGCGTTCCCCAGCCATACTCAACCCGTCCTATGATGATTCCCGACCGCGTTAAAAAAGTACCAGGTGAAAGCCGTAGCAAACCCTGGAGGGCACGTTGATCCCGCTTTCCAGAAGTGTGCACGCTAAAAGCCGCAAACAAGCCGCATTGCTGCGATGCTGCACCTGTGCACATAGGTGCCTATGCACAAAGGCGCATGTCACCGGAGTGAAAAAAGGCCACTTACAGCCGCACCTCCACCAGGGGTGGGCCAACAGTGTGAATGCTCCCTTGCGCCTCCTCCCTGGTATGCTCCCGCATTGGTAGGTGCAGTGCGACCGGGAATCCCCAGCACAACTTGGTCCGGGTCTCTTTGCGCCGCCTCCCTTGCACTTCATACTGCCAGTCTGTCCTCAGCCTATGAGTCTCCAAAGTTTGTCTTCCAAATCAGGGAATCACAAAAAAAAAAAAAGGATCAAGTTCACTACTTTCATTCACACAAAAATTGTACCTATACAACTAGTGCTTGCTGTTGCAAACTTTGTAAAATGATGCCACAGAAATCTGAATTGTGGAATGGGTATGCTTCGCACCATGCTGCTATTGGCTACCACAGCTGATCCTAAAATGGCTCTTGCCTTACATTTCAGTCATAAGAACATAAGAAGAGCCCTGCTTGATAAGACCAATAGTTAATCTATTCCAGCATCCTGTCTCACACAGTGGCCAGCCAGCTCTTCTGGAGGGCCAACACAGGGCATAGAGACCAAGGCCTTTCCATGATGTTGCCTCCTGGCTCTAGAATTCACAGGCTTAGCTCCTCTCAATGTGGATGTTGCCCTCAGTCACCATGGGTAGCAGCCATTGATATAATGATAGAGTTACCAAGCAACTTACTGGCTACAGTGGGGGAACAGTGGTCCCATTCCGGGATATTCTTGGTGTGAATAACGAAAAGTGCAAATCGACCGATCAAGTAGGAACTCTAGCTTTGCTCCTTCATAAGGTAGAAATAATGTGCCCAGTCAGGTCTGATATTTTCTGATTTTCCAATAGAAAGGGTGCTTTCTCAGTCATTACATGACATCGTTTCTTGGAAACCACCATGTTACCCAGACCAGAGATGCAACGCTTGAAACTTGTTTTTTATAATCACGGCAGTAAAGTAGACCACAAAGTCCTAGAGTGCACTGCTGTATCTCAGCATGTGCATGGCTGTACTACTGCAAACTGATAAGAAAAGTATCAGCATGTCTCTGAAGAATATTAGGCTTCTGTGCCTCAGGAAAGAGCGAA
>NW_015163111.1:150818-193621 GCF_001447785.1 Gekko japonicus | reverse complement strand
AAGAGTGAAAAATTGCACTGAAGTAACAATGAGTCAGGGCCGTGGTCAGCCTTCCTTGCTGGCTGTTAAGAAGTTGGAAAAATCGAGGGTTTCCTCATAACTAATATAAACTTCTATATTCTGGTTGTTAAACCAAAGTTATGTGTAGTTCAATAACTATTAATTTAGTATCACACTCCTCTGCTTTCACACATCATTGGACAATGCAGTCTCAATGCACTATAACAATTATTTGCAACTGGATTTTCCTGTCCATTAACAAATTAATGCCATAGTGCATTGACAGTGTACTATCGGTATGCGAAATCAGAATGTATAAGCTGAATAAGAGTCCTGTTCAAGTTCAGAACTGTTATTCTTTACAGAAATGTGGTATGTTTGTCATTAATAACAATGTGTCAGTGTTCATTCCACATTGCACTTGAAACCCCACACACATACACACACCTGTCTTTCCAACACCTTTAACATAGGTCCTTTCCACACTAGACCTTAAATCCTGGTTCAACCCCGTCCCTGAACTTACATTCTACACTACACTCAAGTTCACCCCTGTAATTATCTCGGGTTATATTTTTGTTTCTGCATTACATTGAGGTCCCCCCGGTTTCGTCCCACACTTGGCCCAGGATAAATGGATGCTGTTATAACCAGGGATAAATGCAAGGTATTGTGTCGCAAGTTGAACTCTGATAACACCAGGGATGAGATCCAACTGCAGAAAGGACCATAGTCCACCAAGAAGATGCTAGGGGTGAAGGTCCTTCCCTTGCAGCCAGGTGCATGACAGAAACAGTTTCACCCTAAACTAAATACAGGATTTTTGTTCTTCTAATGAATAAAAGGTAACGCTTGGAAGCCAACAGAGTTCAATGACTGCTTTTCATTATATTGCAGGAATTGCAGAACAAAAATCAGTATTCATTTGGAAGGAATAGAATTTTGCATAATAAAGAGAATTATGCAAAATAGCTGATTCCCCCCTCAAATATGGAAGGGATATAGTTTTGCATTATTAAGAGAATTATGCAAAATAGCTGATCCCCACCACCACCACCATCAAATTAAGACAGCCCATGGTCAAAGACAGGAAAGAGACAACATTTCTCCCTCTTGGTATGAAAAGGGCCTTTCACACTCTGCTCTACTTTCAGCCTTTTAACATTTCTTAAAAGGCTCTACAAGGAGAGCAGACTTCACCTTTTTGACATAAAAAGTAACCATGATTCTTTTATTTTTAAAACAGGATGCTAGCAAAAAAAAAATTGGGTCATTGTAGTGTGTGGGGCCAAATTGTTCATCTTGGAATATGTGAAAATCCTGAAATAAATGAGTTTTAAAAAACAACTGAAACAGGCTTTCAAAGGAGTCTGAACAAATGCACTGCATACAACACTTAGAAGTCAAATCCAGTGGATTACAATGCAATTAAAGTGATGTCTCTTCTATATTGCTTCAGAATAACCCTGTACAAGTCAGGGGTAAAAAGAGTACTGAAGAATTATAGGGAAATGGCTGAGAAGCTAAATGCATTTTTTGCCTCTGTCTTCACTGTGGAAGATGAGAAGTGCTTGCCCACTCCAGAACCGCTGAGGTGACGAGAGAAGAGGTCCTGAAACTGATAGACAACTTAAAAACTGATAAATCACCAGGCCCAGATGGCATACATCCGAGAGTTCTGAAAGAACTCAAATGTGAACTTGTGGATCTCCTTACAAAAATATGTAATTTTTCCTTAAAATCTGCCTCCATTCCTGAGGACTGGAAGGTACCTAATGTCACTCCCATCTTTAAAAAGGGTTCCAGAGGAGATTTGGGAAATTACAGGCCAGTCAGTTTGACATCAATACCGGGTAGGTTGGTGGAAACCATTATTAAGGAAAGAATTAGTAGGCACATAGATGAACAAAACCTATTGAGGCAGACTCAGCATGGGTTCTGTAAGGGAAGATCTTGTCTCACTAACCTGTTAGTGTTCTTTGAGGGGGTGAACAAACATGTGGACAAGGGGAACCCAATAGATATTGTTTACCTTGACTTCCAGAAAGCTTTTGATACGTTCCTCATCAAAGGCTCCTAAGTAAGCTCAAAAATCATGGGATAAAAGGACAAGTCCTTTTGTGGATCAAAAACTGGCTAATTAATAGAAAACAGAGAGTGAGTATAAATAAGCAATTTTCTCAGTGGAGGGTGGTAAGCAGTGGGGTACCACAGGGATCAGTACTTGGTCCAATGCTTTTTAATTTGTTCATTAATGAATTTGGAGTTGGGAGTAAGCAGTGAAGTGGCTAAATTTGAGGATGATACACAGTTGTTCAGGGTGGTGAAAACCAGTGAGGATTGTGAGGCACTCCAAAGGGATCTGTCAAAGTTGGGCGAGTGGGCGTCAACATGGCAAATGGGGTTCAATGTGGCCAAGTGCAAGGTGATGCACATTGGAGCCAAAAATCCTAACTATAAATACACGTTGATGGGGTCTGAACTGGCAGAGACTGATCAAGAGAGAGATCTTGGAGTTGTAGTAGATAACTCACTGAAAATGTCGAGACAGTGTGTGACTGCAATAAAGAAGGCCAATGCTATGCTGGGGATTATTAGGAAGGGTATTGTAAACAGATCAGCCAATATCATAATGCCGCTATATAAATCAATGGTGCGACCTCATTTGGAATACTGTGTGCAGTTCTGGTCACCACACCTTAAAAAGGATATTATAGCTTTGGAAAAAGTGCAGAAAAGGGCAACTCGAATGATAAAGGGGTTGGAACACTTTCCCTATGAGGAACGGTTAAGGCGCTTAGGGCTCTTTAGCTTGGAGAAACGACGACTGAGGGGTGACATGATTGAGGTTTATAAGATTATGCATGGGAAAGAGCAGGTAGAGAAAGAGGTACTTTTCTCCCTTTCTCACAATACAAGAACTCGTGGGCACTCAATGAAATTGCTGAGCGGTCGGGTTAGAACGGATAAGAGGAAGTACTTCTTCACCCAAAGAGTGATTAACACATGGAATTCACTGCCACAGGAAGTGGTGGTGGCTACAAGCATGGACGGCTGGGAATTAGATAAGCATATGGAGCAGAGTTCCATCAGTGGCTATTAGCCACAAGGTATAGATAGGGACTCTGGGGCAAGTGATGCTCTGTCTTCTTGGTGCTTGGGGGGGGTCAACAGTTGGAGAGCTTCTAATGTCCTGGCCCCACTGGTGGACCTCCTGATGGCACCTGGTATTTTTGGCCACTGCGTGACAGAGTGTTGGACTGGATGGGCCTTTGGCCTGATCCAACATTGGCGTCTCTTATGTTCTTATGTTCTCGAAGCACTGCATTAGCACAAAAAGCCTATTGAAACAAATGAATCTCTTCCTGGCAGAACTGTATGATAATTTACTGTTGTTCATAACTAGCATTCCTTTCAGCACTTCTACATTTAAAAAATCAAAACGATAAAGGAGAGCAAAACAACTTTGACACACTCACTTATAAAAGCATGCAGTCAGTAAAATGTGGGGGGAAGAGGTTGGGGGAAATAATTACATTTACATCACAGTTACAAGGCTGGTTTTGAACTTGAAAAAATATATCTGCTTGGCAAGAAATGCGCCTTGCCAGCAATCTACAGGTGCACACCACATGAGCAGGTGAAAATGGGAGTCTCAAGGAGTGTGACAACAGCTGTGTCTCCATAATACATTTGGCTCCAGGGGTGTTCGTGCATCTGTTCTATACTTAGGACTTTTTTATTACTGACAACTTTGATGGTGACACTTTAGCAGGTGATGTGACACAGTATGATATTAAAAGAAGCTATTCAAGTATAAGAAAGTTGCACTACTGTGTCAGAACTGACGGTTGGAAGTGTTTGGGTGAAAAAATTAAAATACGAGAGGTTTTCTGAGGCTGGAAGCACAGAATAGTTCTTAAGGTGCTATCTACTTAGATTGCTTTTATATCACTTTAGCTGCTGTGGTTTCCCTCCAAGAACTGTAAGGACTGTAATGTGGCGAGATGCTGAAAATTCCTTTAGGGATCCTTAGGCCCTTTTGCAAAATGACAGTCCTATGGGGGTTCCTTGCAAGGACTGGGTTGTTTTTTTTGAAAGGGTTGGAATCCAAGTCTTATGAGGAAAGGCTGGAAGAGTTGGGTATGTTTAGCGTGAGAAAGAGAAGCCTTAGAGGGGACATGATTGCAGTCTTCAAGTATTTGAAGGGCTGTCATGTATAAGATGGAGCGGATCTATTCTCTCTTGCTCCGGATTGTAAGACTAGATCTAATGGGTGGAAATTACTCCAGGGATCACTTTACATAGACAGATGGTTCAAAAGGCAGAAATAGAGTCCACCCTTCAAAGCAGCCATTTTCTCCAGGGGAGCTGATCTCTGTCAGCTGGAGATCAGTTGTAAAAGCAGGAGATCCCCAGGCCCCACCTGGAGGCTGGCAACCCTACTAGTGGGCCTTGGCCATCTGTATCCCATCAGCCAACAGGAGAAAAGGGGGAAAATTAAGTGCCTTAGGGGATAGTGTGATATCATTTCCAGGTTTTCCAACTGACACCTGCCCACCCATCCGTACCCTACCAAGCCCTAACCCCAAATCTCCAGGAATTTCATGAACCAGAGTATGCAACCCTATCAAAGATAAAAAAAGATGTTCAGCTGCCTCTTGCCTCTCTTCATGCTTCTCTCTCTGAAGACCCAACACATGAGAAACCAAAGTAAATGTGAGTGTAATAACCCTGCCAGAACGTTCTGAGGTAAAATTCTCCAAACCTTTTCCAATTGTGTAGATCAATTTCAGCCTGAAACTTTTTTCTCCCTGCAATTGAGACTTTCTCAAGATTTCTCAGTAACACAGTTGTAGACATTGGAATGGAGAAATTGCCATGCTGCCCAACACCATTTGTAATTCAAGTCTGGTATCCTGGCTTCAGGAGTGTACACCAAACAGATGGGATTTTTGCCTCTTAAAAGTCATGATTGGTTTGAACAGTCAGACCCCCCTCACACACCCAGTCATTTTGCCAAGTTTAGAGCGACACATTTTACCATGATTGTATTTGCAACAGCAGCTATCTCAGCAAGAACGTTAATACACACAATGCTGCAAAGCTGAATTAGGAAAAAAGAAATCATTGCCCAGCCTTCCAGTCACATTCTGGAACAAATGTATTATGGTGCTATTTCATCTCATTTTGTTCAAGTACTATACCTACTGCTAAACTTTTGGTTTAAGCCACTGGCTTTGTTTAGTACAATTAACTGCTGTGTTATGACACAGCACTGAGTGCCGTTAAATTATCACTGAGTGTTAAATGTATTTATTGATTTATTTGGCTGAGTTAACTGGTCTACATATATTAATGCGTGGATTCATTTGAATACCACCAAAACTAGTGTGATGTAGTGGTTAAGAGCAGCAGACTCCAATCTGGATAACCATGTTTGATTCCCCATTCCTCCACATGAAGCCTGCTGGGTGACCTTGGGCCAGTCGCAGTGCTCACATAACTCTTTCAGCCCCACCTGCCTCACAAGGTGCCTGTGGCGGGGAGAGGAAAGGAATGTAATTGTAAGCCACTCTGAGACTCCTTCAGGTAGTGAAGAGAGGGGTGTAAAAACCTACTCTTCCTCTTCTACATTAGCAGAAACAACTTTTTAGCTTTTCGAAAACATATGACTTTCTGAGGCCTATAAAGGGGCAAATGAGAGAGAAAGTTTGCACTCCTTGAGTGTTCACAAATGTTCTTCTGCAGAATGAGCTGAGCACTGCCTCCCATTGGGAAGATTTGACTGTCAGATGCTGCATATGCTAAAGAGTGACCACCTAAACTTTGTGTTTTAGTAGTAACAGAGTTCAATGGGATATTTGAAACACTGGAGACTGTTAACAATATCTAAAAGCCTATGAACTTTCTAAATGTGAGGGAAGCTACAGCTTTGGAATGTTCTTGTTTTATGTGTCACTATATTTGGCATCAGACTCCCCTGAAGTAGAACTGGAAACGCACTGGGATTTTTACTGCTATTTTGGATCAATACTTTTCTTTCTTTTTGTTGCTTTTTTGTGTGTGGTCGTCTTTGCTTCCCATTCCAGATGGCTGATAATTCAGATGGACTGATGGGCTCCTGCTCAGAGTAAACTATCCACTGAATCAACATCACCTCGTGGATTCACACTTTTCTATTCATTAGAGAGTTCATAACCTAAAAACAGACGATCTCTTACTGTTTCCAGCGGTCATGAGTCAGATGCCTCAAAGAAGCCCACAAGCAGGGCACAAAGCCAACAGCCCTTTCTTAGTCCCTGTATTGCTGAGGCTATACTGCTTTTGAACATGGAGATTTCATTGAGTTGTCATGGCTATGATAACCTAAGCAAAACTCCAAGCAGAAGGGTTGTCTGTCATATCACAACAGGATGCAATAGAAAAGTTGTTGAGAAGAGGAAAACCATTTTCTTTCTAAGCCACCAGGGTAGGTGGCTGTATATATTCAATATAAATCTAATCTTACATGGTTCCACCAGCATGATTCAGACTGCCACAGGTACCTTCACAATAGATTGGCAAATGCCACCCACCACACATTCAATGTTTCTCATTAAATCAACAGACATTAAATCAATCCCTGCCTATAGCCCAGCAAATGCCATTAGCAGCTAAATGGTTGGCAATTATATTTAACCTTATCAGAGGATTTGGAGACTAATTATAATGACTTATACATGTTTCCAATCATCTTAGGGCAGAATTTGATCTGAGAAGTACAAAATAATAGCTAAATGGCATAGATTTGCCATTATATGCATTTTTCTGCCCTTAGGTGAAATGGCAGATTAATCTTCCAGTCACTGATGTTGTACAAATTAATTTTCTTTCATACGGTTGGTTGCAGAGCATTTTGTTTTTAGAACACCTTTTTGACTGGCTTTCGAGCAAGGGAAACCTTTACCTTTACTTTGAGTCACATGGAGAAATCTGTGCTTTCATTGTCATGCAGCAGTTGTCTGTGTCTCCTCCTCCACCTCCCACCCCCAAAAGATTTCTCTTTAATGGCATCAGACTTGTATTACAGGTCCTTCAAGGAATGGTATAGATTAGATAAAATATTTTGCTCAGCCCATGAAATGGTTAATTGCACAAAATGACTTTTTATTTTCCCCTGTGGAACAAAGCATCAAGTAATTAATAGAGAAAGAAAGAAAGAAAGAAAGAAAGAGAAAAGAGCCTCCAGCATAACTGCCAATGCCTTTATTTCTTGCTTCCACTGGCAAGGAGAGTCGACATTTCAGCCCCAAATAGCCTTCCTCAGGAGGGTACTTTGTAGACAACAAAGGCCATGTCTTTACTGTTTTAAAGACAGTTTTACTCCCTACTAACAGATGATAAAGGTCATTTGTATCTGAACTGTTGATTCTGACTGCAGAGGCTTTATGCAGAAATAAAGCATTGTGTGTTATAGCTGAAAATCTTATGTGTTTTGTGCTTATTTAAATCAGAATTTCAGCATCACAAAACTGCAAATTTTATAGGGATTCCAAGTAATCTGTTTAACACACAGCAGGTAAAAAAATGTATAAGCACCTCTAATATTAGAGTCATGAAAAGAATGACTTGAACAAACAGAAAGGGATTACACCCACATTTGATTTAAAGGCTGCTATTTTTATGCCCTACTTGTAGCCTTCCTAGAGACATCTTCCTAGAGAAGTTATGATACTGAGTTAGATGGACCCTGGGTCTGAGCCACAGTGTTCTTCTTATGTGACTAAACCATGGTTTGCTGGGGGTTTTTTGACTTAATACAAAAATGGCATTGTAGTGGTTTGATACTATATCGTAGTTTAGTGTAGTGGCTAAAAGTGGTGAACTCTAATCTGGAGAACCAGGTTTGATTCCTCACTCTTCCACATGAAGCCAGCTGGGTGACCTTGGGTCAGTCACAGTTCTCTCAGAGCTTTTTCTCTGAAGAGCAGTTCTCTCAGAGCTCTCTCAGCCCCACCTACCTCACAGGGTGTCTGTTGTGGGGAGAGGAAGGGAAGGCGATTATAAACTGCTTTGAGACTCTGAGTGAAGGGCAGGGTATAAATCCAACTCTCCTCCTCCTCCTCCTCCTCCTCCCAGTGCTATCAGTGTTAAGTCCTTTGGAAATTCATATTGTTGAAGTGTGGTGTATTAGTCAGAGCCAGTGCAATGTTGTGACCTAGAGTGCTGGGCATCATTGTGGATGCAATCTCTGCTTTTACATGGTGAATTTGACTAAGTTATTAATTTGTAGGCCAGCTCAAGGTTGCTGGGGTGCTGAAGCACTGTTCTGGGTTTCTCCAGGAAAAGTATCAGCCACAGCCTCATATTTCCTAAAGTCATGCTCCACTAAGCTCCCTAAGATCTAAAAGCCCTAAGAGTGTCAGACTAGTATCTGGGAGACCCAGGTGTGAGGAGACCTACTCTGCCATGGAAGCTTGCCAGGTGACCTTGGGCCAGTCACATGCTCTCAGGTGAATCTACCTCACAGAGCGATTGTGTGGGTGAATTGGAGGAGGGGATAATGTTGTAAGCCACTTTGGGTCTTCATTGGGGAGAAAAGTGATGTATAAATGAAATAAATAAATGCAGCCAGTTACAGACAGGATTGACTCTAGGTTTGGAAATTCCTGGAGATCTAGGGGCAGAACTTGGAGTCTGGGATGGAGTCTGCGGAGGGTAGTAATGTGATACCATAGAATCCTTACTTTGAAGTTGCCATTTTCTCCAGAGGAACCTTTTTCTGTAGTGGAGATCAGTTGTAATTCCAGGAGAATTTAGGGTTGCCAGGTCCCAGTGGAGGTTCCCCTGGTTTTCAGGGCTTCTGCCCACTGCCAGCCAGCAGGGAAAACCCCACCCCCAAACAGCAACATCGCTGTGTGATGTCCCTGACATGATGATATCACCTGGAAGTGATGTCATCACGTCAGGGACGTTGCAGGGCGATGCTCTGGTTTGAGAGCAAAACTGTGTGGTCTGAAGCCAGTTTTACCATAGAGTTTTGCCCCCAAACCAGAGCTTCACCCCCTGACATTGCCGGCACAATGACATCACTTCCAGGTCCTGGAACATCCCCCAACCCCCCTCGCCAGTGCGACAAGGGGACCTGGCAACCCTAGGAGATTCCCAGGCCCTACTGGAGGTTGGCCACCTTAGGTTCAGAGAAATTTGATCTTGTTTCATACCAATGACTCATGGTCAGGCCTACATGCAATCACCTGCACCTTAGAATGAGACTACTTCCCTGGGCTTTCATAGGCCAGCTGTCACACCTTCCGGTCAAGCTGGGCAAGCTGTCACACCCTCCAGTTTGTGTCTTCCCGGGATGCCTCACACCCAGATCAAAATAACCTTACATTCTTTCCCCATCAAGAGTGCCCCTAATGAGAAGACCTGCCCTGTAATCTAATCAAGCCATTCTTCAAGCAGGTAAATCCATCTCCCTTCCCCCATGTAGGGATAACATTTCCCATGTAGATGTCAAGTTTCCACTTCTCATCACTACTGTTAAAAAAAGAGAGTGTGGCACTTTAGTAGTTATACAGCTCCTCTTTGCCGGCATTTTGTGCTCCATTCCCCCCTCTGTGTCCCTCCACTGCTATACAGAAGGCTTTATTTCACCTAGATCATTCCCTCTTTACTGTAGAACTCCAAGATCACGTTTGCAGTATAGGATCAGGAAAATGTATGAACCTTGCCATTTTCCTCCTTTAAATCTCTACTGCCTTCCTCCTCTTCTCTCATCCTCCCTCTTCTGAACCTGGCTGCCCTCGCTCTCCATCCTGCCTCTTGAATTCTTTAAACAACATTTAACTCTAGCTCCAAGACTCCAACGGTAACTTTCATGACAAAGAAAAGGCCAAAAGTTGATTTTTTTATTATTTCTGATGGTGGTTTTCCAGTTTTTTTTTCAGTCTGAATCACAATTCACTGTGCATCATCTGAGAATCCTTTTTGTGCCATAGGAGAGAAAAGACCCCTGGAGCTGTCTTGGATGGATGCGTGGAAGCTCTCACCACTCCAGACAGTTTGCTAGCATCTAACTCTTTCAGATCAGCCTGTAATGATAGTACCTTGGAGAGAGACACAAATGCCTTAGTGCATAAGACAACAAAGCAGATAGATTCTTCATGGCAAGCAGAACTCATGATTAAATAGCGTTCAGTCATGCACTACCAGTCTTGGTCTGGTTTCCCTTGCACCTCTGGGTCCCACCAGCCTTTTTGTTGTTGTTCAGTCGCACAGTCGAGTCCGACTCTTCGCGACCCCATGGACGAGCTCTCTCCAGGCCTTTCATGATTAAATAGCGTTCAGTCATGCACTACCAGTCTTGGTCTGGTTTCCCTTGCACCTCTGGGTCCCACCAGCCTAGAATGTAGTAAATTGCTGCCAGTTGACTTAGACAAATCTGACTAGAAGACAAAATGCTGCCAGCTGGCTTGGTGAAAATCAGCTGGCATTAGATGAGAGGCTACATTCCAGATTCCCCCTGCCCAGAAGCTATCATCTGGCTTCTATGAGGCAATCCAGGACTGGAAAAAGAAAGCCTTTGTGAGTTGAAAGCAGGAAAAAGATCTGCAGGCTGAATTGCTTGTACTGGGCCCAAACAGCACACTGTGCTTGCAGTCTCCGGTGCTCAGAGGCCTGTGAAGAGCCTGCCAGGAATGTCAGTGAACTAGCTGGAGGAGCTTTTTCTGTACAGCCATCCAATCTGTGAAGCTAACTGCTGACTTCTTGCACCAACCAAAAAAAAAAAAATCCAGGTTGCTGACTGGTCACTTGTGACCTTTCTTTGGAGTCTTCCAAGGCCTACTGTGAAGTGTGAATGTTCAGGCTGAATAACAGCAAGCAATTCGCATTGCCACAAGGTCAGAGCCAGACATTATGTTGGGTTGTGACCAATGTTCCCTCTAAGCTGTGGAGTCTTGTGAGCAAAAATTCTACTTGGTGAGCTACTGGTATTAAAGCTGTGAGCAAGCGGTTTGGCTGCTGCATCAATTAGTTTGCTCTGGAGCCATCCTTCCTGGGCTAAGACAAAAATGTGTGAGCCGAAGGTTAAAAAACTGTGAGCTAGCTCACACTAACTCAGCTTAGAGGGAACACTGCTTGTGACTGAACTGTGTGCAAAGATAAAAGTGAAGACAGCCTCTGATACATGTAAAGAGTTCTGGGAATGGCTACCATCACTGTCAGAAGGAATAGTTGTTACAGTCACCTAGAGGCTTCCCACCACATGGAGGCTCATTCATGGGCTCTGATGTGAATGCCCCATAGTAATTATTAACACCCCACTTCTAATCATCTGTGATTGTGTATTGTGAGCATACAGAGTAATACAGCTGGACTGTCCAATCCTATGTACTCTTACTTGGAATTGTCCCACTTTACTCAAGAGAGGAGAGAGACACAAGAGGAGCCAGTTTGGTATAGTGGTTAAGTGCGTGGACTCTAATCTGGGAGAACCGGGTTTGATTCCCCACTCCTCCACTTGCACCTGCTGGATGACCTTGGGCAAGCCATAGTTCTGGCACAGCTGTCCTTGAAAAAGAACAGTTTCTGTCAGAGCTCTCTCAGCCCCACCTACCTCACAGGGTGTCTGTTGTAGGCAGGGGAAGGTAAAGGAGTTTGTAAGGCGCTCTGAGACTCCTTTGGGTAGTGAAGGGCGGGGTATAAATCCAATCTCCTCTTCTCTTCTTCTAAACTACTGTGTTCAGGACTCCAGCCTAAATCTTTTTTTTTTAATTAGCTATAGTGATGAGAATTGCTTCTCTCTTCAACTTTCTGTGTTATTTAACTATAATATATAAGAGACTTTTCTTTCAACATGACAGTATCCTTCTTGTCCAGTGGCTGGCCAGATTGCTTTCTTCCAAGAAAAGGCAGCATAATGAGATTTTAAAAGAACTGTGCTTTCACACACAATGCCGTTTTTGTGTATCTTTAAACAGCTTCTGTTCCATGTCCCACACTGACAGTTACTAATGCATTGGAATTTTAAACTGCTTAAATTCAAGTTAATTTTTTAAAATCAATTTTAGGACCATATTTCCTGCATAAGAAGACTAAATTATTCATTTCACCCTGGCTTATTGTCTTTCAAGGAATATCTGTTAAGTAGTTTGGGGAACATAGATTTATGTATCTGCATTTGGCCCATAAAAGCCTAGAATAGCAAATGGGAGCAAGTCAATGCTAGCTGAGAGCTGAAACAGCTGGCATTGCTAATAAATCAATGGCATCCATGAGGAAGAGTGGTTATTTTTTATCCCAGAAAGCACATTTTAAAAAATCACATGTCATAGTAGTTTGTGCTAGACAGAAAATCTACGCAAAGCCACTGGAGTACTGCATCAGCTTTCTTAAAAAAGTAAAACAATGAAATTGCAAATCGTATTGTTGCATAGTATAATAAGGGTTTTCATTATTTAAATACAGACATGGGGCATGAGCCATATTTCTGTAGGTACAGGTTCACATGCAGGAGAGGATAGGCTGTTGCCATGATCACCCTCCTCAACGGGGTCATAGTCACGCAGGCACAGACACAAGCACGATATAGCACAGGACTGCCTTTCTTTTTTAATAAGAGGCCTTTGCATACTACCTGTGTGTTCACTAGTGTGGAAAAGGTATGTTTTGTATTCATTTACTATGAGCTTAAGAAGGAAATCATCACAACAAATACACTGCATCTTAGCAGAATGTCTCTCATAGGGCTACACAAACCTGCTTTGTTCTTTGGGGGTTGTTTGATGTCCCAGAAGCCCTGCTTTGTCCCTCTTTGAGTTACGTACTTTGCCAAAAATCCAAGTTTGGATCCTTAATCTATGCTAGTGTGGTGTTTGTTTTAAGGTTCTTTTTAATGCCTGTTTTTCCAGGCCTCTGCTTTAAGACATCAGTTTTTAATCCACTGAAATGCACGCTGTTAAGCAATCCTTTTATTACTTCCCAGAGGTATGAATTGGTTGACATTATCCTCTATCATTATGACTTTTCTTCCTATTGCAAACTAGAAGAAGGAATAAAACTTTGTTGGTCTTAAAAGTGCCACTGGATTCAAACTTTGTTCTGCTAATTCAGATCAACATGGCTACCCACCTGAATCTAGAAGCAGGAATTTATTTCTCTACTGGAAATCAACAGAGATTAAAGGACTCTTCCTCTCTGTGCCTTGGATATTATTCATACTGAGTCTTCTGCCCCTGCATGGAATAAATGTCTCAATGCCATTTTTCATTTTTCTTCTAAGTAAGACTATCCATTTCATTTTATAAATAAACTCAGTTTGACCAATTTTGGTATTGGGTGACTTGTATTTCTCTGGCAAGCATTAAACACTTTAGGGCTGCGATCACACACACAATTAGCCCCACCATAGGTACAAATGCCGGGTGGATTTAAAGGGCGCAATCAGACGCAAACATCTAGGAAGCGCCCCACACCCATTGACAACCCATTTTGCTCTGCTGCAGGAGTGGAGTAAAAAGACACTGGAGAAAGTGCGGTAGCAAATGGGTTTACTATGGGCTACAGACTGACTTTCCCCTGTCAAGATCACACCAGCGCACTCTCATGGTGTCAGGATGGTCTGATCGGGCCATTCCGACTCTGTGCCATTGTTTTGTTCCCCTTTGCCAGTTTGGTGTAGTGGTTAAGTGCACAGACTCTAATCTGGGAGAACCGGGTTTGATTCCCCACTGCTCCACTTGCACCTGCTGGATGACCTTGGGCAAGCCATAGTTCTGATAAGAGCTGTCCTTGAAAAAGAGCAGTTTCTGTCAGAGCTCTCTCAGCCCCACCTACCTCACAGGGTGGCTGTTGTGGAGGGGAAGGGAAAGGCGAGCCCCGCTCCCCCCCCCCCCCCGGTGTTATCTCACTCATGTGACTGCAACCTAGATTTACCAACGTGACTTTACTAACTTTGTTTTAATCAGCAGGTACCAATTGAGGAAGATCGGTAGGATATTTATTTTTCACCACTGAACTTGCATTGTAGAATCACTGTTCAACTAACAAAACAAAATCCATCTTTCACTGAAAACCTCATGAAGGTTTTGTGAAGCCATATCCTTTATGAAGCTATATTTGTTTAAATACACTATTACATCAGAAGAGGAGGTGTGATCTGACTCAAAATGATCCATTTTGTATGCAAGTAGATGCTGTGTCCACATTCAGTTGAATGAACAGAGGTGGGAAGTACCTCTCCCCTCTAAGCACATTGGCCTACCCACAAATACTCCTTAGTGCAGCACTGGCTGGATTAGATCATGTTCTCCTGTTGTTGTTTTTTTAATTAAGCACAAATAAAGCTTTATTTCAATACAAGATCAGCTCTGAGAATCAGCAAATAAAAAAAATTATAAAAGGAAAAACACATGTGATGCGACAAGCACAAAACAATGAATGCAAATTAAGTGGGGAGACAAAGAATGTAATACTCTCCTTGTACAGATAAGCAAAATTACTGGGACTCAATCAGCTGTTGGTGTATCCCACACACCCATAGGCAAAGTTTGGCCCCTTTGTAAGTTATCTCCAAGGAGGAGTCAGCAAGGAGGAGAGAGACATAACATTGTTCAGGTCTTTCCAGTATAGTTGAGAGAATTGGAGCTATATACTGATGTTGGATGTCATAAAATTGGCAATGCAGCAGAACATGTTCAATAGACCCTACTATCTCTGCATGAGGGAATGGGACATGATGGAATCTGCCTTCCAGAAGGGCTGAAAAAAGTGTGCCAGGTAAAAATTCTCTGATATTTGGAGATCTCAAGGGATCTAAGCCAATCTGCTGGTTGAAAACATTTAGCATGTGCAGAATAACTGAATATTTCTGTGTCTGAGCCCTATCTGATTGTAGGGCATGATCTCAGAACCACTGTTTGTTTCCTTTGCTTTTTGATACCCAAGATACAGTAAAACTTGGGGGGGGGAGGCCATGCCCCTGGAGTTTCTCCTCACCTGCTCTTAGCCAGGTTGAGTGGTGGCTGTCAGCAAAGATAAAGGGTACTTGACCCACCAGATTTAAGACTGAGTTTTAGACAGTAGGTGGATGCGAGTAGCCAGAGTTTTTTGTGGTTTTTAGAAAGCAAATGTTTTCTCTGATCACACTCAATTAAAAATCAATTGCTGGAGTCAAATGCTTGAAGTTTAGGGAGATGGTCTACAAAAATGGTTTCATGGCATCCTTTATTATTTAATCCTATTAAATGTAATGAGACATATGTGACATACTGCCAGATTCTATACATAATTACTTGAAAATAAATCCCTCTTTTGTTCTGCAAAGCTTAATCCCAAGTAAGTATCTACAGAATTTCCACCTTCATTTGTCTGAATTGCACCTATTATATAGAATCCAAAGAAGCCCATGTACAAATTAAATGGTCCATGGTGGAGGGGGAGCAGTTATTGCCAATCTTCCCAGTCCAGTAAGTATCTTTACTTTTTATTGAATGCCCTTCTAGAGGGTCTGCCAGTCCTCAACGTCAAATTTTCAGGGAAGGTAAAGCACTTCTGTGGGAGAGACCTCTTGAAAAGATCCTATATCTGCATAGAAAAGCTGTGTGTTGCCATCTGGATCACAGTCTTTCTGCTTATTCATTATTGTAAGAAATGCTGAAGTCAAAAGAATGTGCAGCTGCTCTGCTATTATGGAGAACACACTCTAAGTGATTTCCACCTTGAGAGCGCCTTTGGAAGGTCACCTAAAGAGGCGATCCTTTCAGTTAAACTAGTGGTGATGCTACAACCAGAGACATCGGATGCTGTGAAAGCCTCCCGCTTTATCAGCAAGCTTCTAAGAGAAGTATGCATGCTGCATCCAACTCTCATGGGTATTGAAACTCATATTTAGCATTTAATTAAGAAGTCCCAATGCACAAACACATAATATTTGTGATTCATAAGCTCATGAAAGACTTATAATATCAGCATGTGACTATGGAAAGAGAGAGAGGTTATCGCCATTATACTTTGAACTTAAATTAAGTCATTTGTAGATGACTGCAATGAAAGTACGAGCCCATAGTCTTGAAAAACAGTTACAGAACACCCTTTTAGATGAAACACTGTATCCTTTGTGTTGTCTTTACCTTGATAGATGAGAATAAAATAGAAGTGCCATGAATTCAAGCAACCTTCATTAACTAGAATGCAAATGGCTAGGTTTGTGAAATGACTTTTAAAAAATGACATTTCCCCTACTCTCACATAGTGAGACCTTTAACTGGCTTAAATTCTATTGGTCAAGAATACGCAATCTTTGCACCTGATGAAGAAAACACTTGATCAGGCTTGATAAGAAGCTTGCTTACTGAAAATCTGGGGAGATGATGCACTACCAAGGGGATGTATTTTATTTTGCTGTGTGGTATGGAGGAACACACAGAGGAACTGCTAGTGAGCCTAACAGAATATGTACCATCAGTGTGACCTTGATGTACCATCAGAAAGTTTTTAAAGCTTTCTAAAGAACTTCCCAAGGCAAAGGAACAGTTCCATGTTTTTGATTCCAAGATTTAGAGTATTTAAGCATTACTAGTACCACATTCACTGTCCTAACAGTTACCAGAAATGATGCAGTGTCACACACACAAACCCCCCCCACTATGAAATAGGCAAAGGTAGTTATGACAAACAAAAGAGAAGGACAAGACTGGAACTAATTCACCAGTGCTCTATCTTGAGAATATTTTGATCGCCCCTGAGACAACCAACATCTCCCTGTTCTCCCTCCCTCTGATAATAAATCCGTAGACATGTATTGCCACTGATAAGCAGCACAGATGGATTGGACACACCTGTCCTAATTATTGTGAACCACCTGCCTTGGTACCATTTTCCACAACCATGCACATCTTTTGGATCAGGCATGTAAGCTGGGCTTTCACCTTGTGTTTAAAGTGTTCCTATTCCACCAGCACTGGATGTGGTTAACAGCTCCCAGTTTGTTCCCACACAGTATGATGTGGCTTGTAACAAAAACTGCTTAAAAGAGATGAGGAGAATGCTGTGAATGTATTTTACCCTGTGGCTTGCTCATCAATGATTCACTGTGACCATTATGGGCTGTTTAATAAGAACCAGTGTCAAACAGGGGAATTCAAATGAATGTTTAATAAGTGGAGCAAGAGGTTATTGTGTATTACACTGCATCCCCCATATTCTCAACACAGGGGCTAAAAGTTGTTTTGTTCAGTATAAGAACTCTTAACCATTGCTGTCTATGGCAAATGCATGGCAAAGATGTTTTTAGAATGCCAGCTCTTCTGTTGCTGTGGTGCCAGAACAGATATCACTTTGGTTAAGAATCATGTCACAAGTCAGGGATATGACAAGGGCACATCATAGAGTGGGAGAGAGCCAGTGTGGTATAGTGATTAAGAGTGGTGGACTCTAATCTGGAGATCTGGGTTTGATTCCCCACTCCTTGGGCCAGTCACGGCTCCTTCAGAACTCTCTCAGCCCCACCTGCCTCACAAAGTGCCTGTTGTGGGGAGAGGAAGGGAAGGCAATTGTAAGCTGCTTTGAGACTCCTCGGGGTAGAGAAAAGCGGGGTATAAAAACCAACTCTTCTTCTTCTATTTGCTGTTGTTGTTGTTCAGTCGCACAGTCGAGTCTGACTCTTCGCGACCCCATGGACCAGATCACACCAGGCCTTGCGGTCTTCCGCCGTCCTCTGAAGTTGGCTCAATTTCATGTTCATTGCATCTATGACACTGTCTAACCATCTCATCCTTTGCCGTCCCCGTCTTCTTTGACCTTCAATCTTTCCCAGCATCAGGGTCTTCTCCAGTGAGTGCTCCCTTCTCATTTGGTGGCCAAAGTATTTGAGCTTCAGTTTCATTATCTGGCCTTCCAGGGAACAGCCAGGGTTGATTTCTTTTAGGATTGACTGATTTGATCTTCTTGCAGTCCAAGGGACTCTCAAGAGTCTTCTCCAGCACGATAGTTCAAAAGAATCTATTATTCAGTACTTGGCCTTCCTTATAGTCCAACTCTCACAGCCATACATGACTACTGGGAATACCATTGCTTTGACCATGCAGACTTTTGTTGGCAGGGTGATGTCTCTACTTTTTATCATGCTGTTGAGGTTCGCCATCGCTTTCCTCCCAAGGAGCAGGCGTCTTTTAATTTCATGGCTGCTGTCACTGTCTGCGGTGATCTGGGATCCCAGGAACATGAAGTCTGTCATTACTTCCACGACTTCCCCTTCTATTTGCCAAGGAGTGATGGGGCCGGATGCCATGATCTTAGTTTGTTTGATGTTGAGTTTCAAGCCCACTTTTGCGCTCTCCTCTGTTACCCTGAGCAAGAGGCTGTTTAGGTCCTCTTCACTTTCTGCCATTAGAGTGGTATCGTCTGCATATCTGAGGTTGTTGATCTTTTTCCCAGCAATCTTAATTCCCACTTGTGATTCATCCAGGCCAGCATTCCGCATGATGTACTCTGCATATATATTAAATAAGCAAGGTCCTTCTTCTATAGGGACTGCTTAAACCCTGCCACTGCTGTCCTGTCCCTGGATGATGCAGCTAACCTGTTTTGCTCCAGCCCATACCAGGTGCGAATGAAGGAGCCTTCTTCCAGGGTAAGGGCCATTCTACTAGTTCTAGAGGCTCTGCTGCCTGTACAAGGTTCCAGAGGCAAACCCCACCATTAGCAGAACAGAGTCATAGGACTCAGCTCACTGTGAATTAGCTATTGGCTCCTTAAACTACCAGAGCAGCAAGTCAGAGAAGAGAATTATAAACAGCTTCATCAAGGGTATTCATGAAAGACCTTCATATCTTTCTGGACCTGGGGAGATGAGTAATACTTAGAGGACCAATCTAATATCACTATCTTATATCTGAAGATTTCTCTTAGTTTGGGCAACTGCTTATTTCTTCAGCAACCTCTTTGAACTGGCTGTCCCCATAAAACAGTCTATCTGTATCCAAAGCCCACTTCACTAACTCCATTCACCCTGAAAATCTCCCTCTTACTTTGACTGGGATTATTCTCAGGGTTGTGAACTATCCCCTTCTGCCCTTTGTCCAGTCACTTTGCACACCTGAGCCCCCACCTATTCCCCTCTCGTCTTCCCAAGCATGGAAAGAAACTAATCTTGTGTTTTTGTGCAAAACTGCTTGTTATACAACTGGGATTAGAATCCACTCCCAAAGTATGATCCGCCCTGCCATGCGCTGTCAGTGCACCCCCATTCTGTTGTATGCTTAGCCTTTTTTAGTGTGGGTTTAGATACAAATGTTACTGAACCACACACCGTTAGGGTTGCGAGGTCCCTCCTGGCAGCTGGTGGGGGAGGGGGGGACTTACCAGGAGCAGCAGGGAGACCCATCTGTTGTACAGCAATGTGTCTACATCACTGCCCATGTGACCTGGAAGTGATGTCATCATGTCTGGGATACCATAGAATTTTTGCCCAAATACCAGAGCATTGCCTCAACATCCTGGATGTGATGACACCCTTTCCAGGTTATGTGGGTAGTGACATAGACATGTCACTTCATGTTGGATGGATTTCCCTCTTTTTGGGGTACGTTCCTCACCTCTGGCCAGCTGATCAGTGGTGGGGAGGTAGGGCCTGTCAGCAGGAGACCCTGCCTCCACCGGGAAGTCTGGGATTCCTACACACTGTAACATTGGGATGGTCCAACAGGGCTCACAGCCACTTGACAAGGGGTTTTGTGTGTGTGTGTGTGTGTTTAACCCCCAGACACTATTTCTCCATTCAAAATTACTCCCCAGGCTTCCTTTAGCTCCAGTAGAGACAAAGACAGGTACAATATTTGTTTTTCTTTTTCTCCAACAGGTATAAAATCAGTCCCAGGGAGGCAGTTCTGATCAAGAGACTGCAAAGAGGGAACGAGTTACTATCTCATTTCACACAGGACAGATCTAGTTATGGCTACTCAGGGTCACATGTACTTTGACCCATAGTACCCCAATCAGCAGAGAATGCAGGTTCATGTGTGGACTGTGGATTTCAGCTACACTGATTCAGTGATCCTGGCACAGACTACCTCTTCCATCCTAAGTGGAATGCACTTACATATTCCTCACTAAGTGAAATGCTGTTCACTTACTCAGCAGGAGCTCTGAGAAGGGAAAGGCATTGCCTTTTGTCTTCACTTTTTGCCTGCTTTGAATTCTACATGTTTGATTAAGAGCTCTGCCATATACGCCTCAATTTAGAAGCATTGTTTCTTCTGGTGAAATGAAATAGCAATGTGTCTTCATATGCCTTGTTGCTAGAATTGTAGTATTGGCCTCTTTGTTCTTATTTATCTGTACATTTCAGATGAACCACAGGCTTCATGTACTATTGGCTAGCTATCATTCATAATTTTCCAGTCATTATTTTTCATCAAAGCTACAATAAAAAATGGAGGGGGGATCACTAGCTAGATAGCTTAGTACTATCTGACCTAAATTGAAACATGCAGAATATAATATCAGAAAAAGAGGTTTATAACTGGGGGGGGGGGGCTAGTTAATGTGTATCTGCACATTCCCTCTCTCTCTCTCTTTCTCTCTCTCTCTCTCTCACACACAGAGTGTGTGATAGGAGTTTTAAATAAATCAAACTAGTCAACAAAATATGTAACAGAAATAGAAAGGATTTTTTTTCCATGCCAAGGGCTCGTAAACCTTCTAGAATTGTTCAATATGTTTTCTTCCCTTTAGGGAAAAAATAACTCAGGCCCCGGCCACATGGGCCGGATATCACGGGGGGGAGGCATGCCCAGGAGGAAAATAACATGCGGCAGCCCAATCAGAAGTCCTTTCGAGGTCCCGTGGGTAGGCGTCAGGTGCAGATCAGACGGCTAGTCCGCAGCGCGGCAAAAAGCAGCATGGCGCGTTCAAACCAGCAAACGCCGCTTCCTGTTTGTGCGCATGCGCTGTTGGGCGCTTTTCTGCATCCTGCAGAGACTTGGGGGGGGGAAATCCCCTTGGTCGCGATGGAACATTGGTAGCTGCCGGATGCCATGACAGTCCACCGGAAACGCGGTCAGACGCCCGCCCTTGCCTCGCAGTTTCCAGAAACTAGTACCTCGTAGGTACTCGTTTTTAATTCCGCACCTTCGGCGGGGAGCCATGGGTTTGCCATGGGAGCACTGCGCTTCCCAAATGTTGGGGTGTGATCGCGCCTGGAAAATCCACGGGACTCCCGTGCCCCTCCCGCAGCAACTTTGCCGTGTGACCGGGGCCTCATTATCCCAAGACAGTTTCATTAGAAGTACTGTATATCTTACCTCTTAATTAAAAAATAATAGCATGAGTAGTAGGTTATGGGTAAGCAAATATTTACATTTAGGCCCAAAAGTTTACAGTAATGTAATATATTTGTTGGATAAGAGCAAATATCTAGCTTGCTGTAACTTTTTTTATATAAAGTCTACAAAGATGATCAGCTCTTTTGCTCTAGCTGAGGATGAGCAAATGTCTGGGGACAGCTTGACATTCTTTAGAAAAGCTGTTTTTGCACATCCTTAATATAACCACTCAGTCTGGTGCTTTGCACAGTGTTGATGCTTGAAAACAATGACAATGGTGAGAGCTGCTACCCCTAAAGCAATTGGAAGGCAAATCCTGATGGCCAAAAACAATGATGTGCTTTTATGTATGTGTCATACAGACAACATGGACAAATAGTTCATGGAAGGGGGACCAACTAGTACCAGTGTTTTATATTGCCATGACTGCATTTACTGATTCATCTGTGATTCAGTGGACAACAGAGTTTTCAGAAGAACCCTGAGATAGTTTGGTCATTTGGAACAGTAAACTCTTAACTATTTCCTTCACACACGAACATCTGGCAATTGGACCGCTCGGTATCATTTAGACTTCAGTATCTCAAACTGTACAATCCAGACAGGGACTGCATGCCTTTAAAAGGACCAACACAGCTTCACATAGAAAGGAAGGTCTTCTTTGGATTGGATATTAAAACAAAAACAGGGAGTAAAAGAGTTTTGGGAGCTCCTAAAGTACTGTGATGACCATAGAAAGCCACTTGGCGAGATCAGCCAAAAACTGGAAGTGGTGTCAGCACTTACCAACAATGACACCAGTTGATATTGGCTGCAAGAATATAAATGAGGAGGTAACCTACTGGCAAGGTGGCCCCAAGGCTGGTGAGAACAGAGAACCCTCAGCCACAAAACCATTGTCAAGGCAGTTTGAAAAGGTTCCCAAGTATAGACAAAAGGTGGGAGATGAGTCTCTGATTACATCACTAAGCATTTGAATGTACGATTGGTTTATCTCGGTATCATGAGGGATGGAGCAGGAAAAGACAGGTTTGGAGACAAATGATTCTCACATAGACATGGGGTCACACAAAAGGGCTAGGTGAAGTTCTGGAGATAGAAGGACTATTCACCAGGTGGCAACTGAATAGCCTTTAGAAATGCAGATACCTACCTGGTGAAACCCATTGTTTCATATGCATACCTCTTCTTGGCAGGAGTGATAAGCTATATAAATAACTGTGAGTGCCCTCCTCGGCTGGCATGGCTCCTCCACCTTTCACTGTCATGTCTCCAGTCATCTGGGTTACCCCAGGCCTCAGAAATAGGAAGAGAGGACAAGGATTGCCTAAACTCTAGTCCTCCCAATCCCTCAAGAAGCACTGTATCTTTCCTCCACACTCAGTGTTTCCCCCTTTTTCTCCTTGGCCTGCTCCTGGAGCCTTAATTTTTACCCAGCCCAAAGCCCTGACTCCAACCCTTTGGTCTTACTTAGACCAATCTCCTCTCTCATAGATGGTGCCTTCCTATTCCCCCCCCTCCAGCTGTAGCCTGGCTTGACTGGGGTGGATCTCCTCCTTTTGGCTCCTTTCCAGCCATTCACACTTGGCTGCCTCAGGATAGCCCTGGCTGGCCAAAGGAGATTCTCTCCTCTGGTCTATGCAGGCTGGGATCTCTCTGCCAATGCTGCTGGCTAGTGATAGGAGGTTGCTGCAAAGATTGGCTGCTGCTGTGACTAGCTCAGTATAACTAGCTCTCACTTGGGTAGGTCATCGTGGGACCCAGTGGCAAGGCATGGCTCTTGCTCAACTCTATCCCCAGACCCTGATGAGGTTCTGAGGATAGCAGTGGTGTCAGGCCCCATGTTTCTGGCTAAGTCTTCGATGCTGGTAGTAGCACTGGACCCAGAACAGCCCATCATTCTGATGGCGGTGAGGTTGAACATGGGGTCACTTTCTCCCATTCCTCTAGTCCCTGCTCCTTTGTAGGTGACTCCTGCAGAGGTAAGGTTTGAGGGCCCAGGGTTGTTGCCACAGTTGGATCTGGAGACAGTCTTTTCCCCAGAATAGGGTTGCCAACATGCAGGTAGCACCTGGAGATCTCCTGCTACTACAGTGGATCTCTAGACAACCAAGATCAGTTCCCCTGGAGAAATAGGTGACTTTGGAGGGTGGGCTCTTTGGCATTGTATCCTATTCAAGTCCCTCCCCTCCCCAAACCCCACCCTCCTCAGAAACTAACAAAAGCAAGGAGAAGTATAAGATAAGCTCATGAAATCAGAAGTCAAGGAGATGTGGGGGGGGGGAATCACCAGAAACAGGAACACAACTAGTGTGGAATAGAAAAATACTGGGTGAAAATGATCCTTCAGCTTTGCGGGGGGGGGGCACACACAAATGAACAGAATCCTAGGCTCAGCCTCATGTGGGAGTATGTGGAAGCTGACAAAGTGTAGGAACAAGCCTTGGGGTCTTTGGATTCATATTTATATGGATTGAATAGTTTGTGATACTATTTCATGTTTGTTTTGCTGTAGCCTTATGTTTGGACCTTCTCCATAATGGGACTTTTGAGGTATGACATCTTTTTTATGGTTCCTTTTCCTTTCCTTTGGAGCAGAAATATAAAAAAAATAAGCAACCAATCTGATCTACCTAAAATCAGAAAGCTTTTGAAAAGAACAACATAAACATGTCTAGTTCCTTCAACATCTCCCTCAGCAATACATTGAATGTCTGGTTCTGTGTGAAAAAGCCATCTGTCAATAGAAAAATCAGGCAGTGGTTATCCACCTCCTATAGATGAAAATGATGACTCTTGCCTTCAGAATAGTAATTTAACCCTGAGAGTCCAGCAGGGAAAATAATCCTGAAAAGGGATATACTTTTTTTCTGTTGCAAGTGAGATGCATGAAATATCTAATCAAAGAACACTGGTACTATGATTAAGGCCAGCAGGTCTTAACTTGCCCTGTGTTCTAGCCATACCCCTCTCGACATGGATCCAACTATTTTAACTATGATGCAGGAACTGTAGAAAGGCAGCACTTCTGAAACAGAAAATCAAGGCGTTGCACTATTTCTGCACAGATGCACCCTTGAGCCATTTACTGACTTTGTTTTCTGAGGATTAGTTTAATCAGTTTGACAGTTTGGCTAGTCTGATATTTTGTTTTGTTATTCTTTTACCTTTTAAAAAGAGTCCACTGAAAAGCACTGAGGGCCAAACTAGATGTCTTGGCATCCAGAGGTTGGACCCACGGATGCTGATGTCATTTTGTAGAAGAATTTGGCTATTTAGAAGTACCGTGAGGAACTGATCTGGATTGGAACAATGGTGTAGTGGGACTAGGCAATCTCGTTTCCTCCCTATACATCTTTTCAAGTGGCAAAACAGCCTCTTTATGGCTGTTTTGGCACATGAAAAGGCATGTGGGGGGGACATGGTCACCTGGTGCTGCCATGCCATAGTTCCAATTAGGATCAGGCCTCATGGCATTTTAAAATGACTGAATTCTTTTCTAAAATGGTGTTGGACTCATGAATGCCATAACATCTAGTTATGTGAAGCAACTCAAACTTTGTTATACTGAGTCTCCCCAGCAAGATGAATTGGCTGACGCAGTTCAGCCTTGGTGCCATAGCTCCAGTTAAATCAGTGGAAAGGCCTATTGTTTTGTTTGGTAGGTGAAATGTATCATGGGAAAGTATACTCCACTAAAATAAAATAGGGAAATTATTCTCATGCCCCACACCATGCTGTCAAAAAGAAAGACACTCTATTTTTAACCTAGATTCAACTCCAGTAGCACCCTAGCGACCAACAAGATTTTCATCATGGCATCTGACAAAGGGAGCGTTGGCCCTCAATAGCTTCTACTCCAAAAATCTTGTTGGTCTCTAAGGTGCTACTAAACTCGGATCTAGCTGTTCCACTGCAGACCAACACGGCTGAATTTATGTTTAAGGTTTTGCCTGTTGAATCGGATTTGGGGCAAGTTCCATAGTCTACCTTTAGTCCCTGTCACAACTAAAAAAAATAAGGGGTCGGGCTATACCTCCAGTAATTATCCATTAGGCAGTGGGATTATGTAGTTATGCAGAAAGGGCAATTGGATTGTTAATAGTTCTTTAATTCCACTAACCAAATGTTCAGCTACTAACTACTGCTCCAAGGTTACTCCACTAGTCTAATCTCCCATTATTTCCACCTACTACAGAACAATATTGAAGGTGTTCTAACCATAGCAGACAGCGGAAAGGAGTGGGTAAGTAGATTCATGGGAGGGGGGAGAAACCAGAACAACGGGTGCAGCAGCTACAGCTTTGCTTAATACCTCAGAGTATTAATCTATTCATTCAAAGTGGTTTTAGCAGCTTTTCTCCCAAGGGGGGACACAAAGTATCTTACAAAATACAAAAAGACAATTTGGTTTAGTGGTTAAGTGTGCTGACTCTAATCTGGGAGAACTGGGTTTGATTCCCCACTCCTCCACTTGCAGCTGCTGGATGACCTTGGGCAGGCCATAGTTCTGACAAGAGCTGTCCTTGAAAGAGCAGTCCTTGAAAGAGCTCTCTCAGCCCCACCTACCTCCGAGGGTGTCTGTTGTGGAGAGGGGAAAGGAAAGGAGTTTGTAAACTGCTCTGAGACTCCAAGTGAAGGTCAGGGTACAAATCCAATCTCCTCCTCCTCCTCCTCGTTCTTCTAACAGACAAAAACAAAGAATGCAATCCACCATATCCTAGCTGATCCTGAATCCAGTGGGCCAACTCACTCAGGGTCGCAGTCTTTGAGTGATGGTTCTTACAGTCAAAGAGCCTTTTGGTTCATGCCTCGGACTACAGCCAGACTTGAATAACTGTAAGAGGGAGGAATGCAGAAGCTGACCCAGATGCTATGCAGCTGGCTGACATGTTCCCCAGATTCCCTTTCCCACGTGGAGGAATCTTGAGGAAAAGAAGGTGGCAGCCTTACTGTTCATGAATCATGTCGAAGGGCCTCTTTTGAGATCTCTGGACCTAGTGGAAACGCAGTACACAACTGACTGTAGGTAACAAAAAAAAAAGAGAGGCTGCTTTATCAAAAGCTGCACACAATCAAATAGTTTTGTGAAGCTAATGCTTTCCTTTTGTGTTCTTAAAGACCCCGGTATTAGGGTTGGAACACACCAGATTTAGGAAAGGATTAGCTTGATCAATAGTACCAGAAAAAGGGGAAGATTGGTTCAGTGATTAATTTCATGTTAGGCTCTTGGGAACAAAACAGCTGAGTATATTTGTCTCCATAATCCCTTTTCCCAAATGTAATTACAAATAGAATTGATCAACTCATGTGTTTCTACCATGGCAGGAGCAGACGTATTAGAATTGCTAGGGTATGTAATAACTTAGTACAGATCATCAGTCCTCTGAGCTAGAGGGAATTGGATACTAGAGTCTTGTTTTAAAAGAAAACTGGTCACTTTTTAAGAAGTGCCTTTAAGCTCCTTTCTTCAAAGGAAGGTTTAAACAACCTTAATTGGGGACAACTTGCTAGAATATAAACTGCTAATTGCTTTTTATGGTCTGTCCAGGTGATACGTTGTAGACTCTATCCAGGGGAAATTATTGGGTGTGGACCTTCAGCACATACACTCTCTCCCTCACTGTAGTAGAATGAAAATGGAGGAACCAGGAAAATGCCACATTTGTTTGAACATGGCACCTCTTGGAGTCACCCCCCCAAAAAGTCCCACACAATTTGGCTTCAAAAAACATGCTGATGGGTAGTAAAGAGAAAGCATGGCTGAGGTCCTCTCCTGACTGTTCCTCAGATAAAATCCCAGTGAAGATGGCAAAAGAGCAAGCCTTCAACCACAAAACGTGTAAGTCTGGTTACATGTGATTTTACCCACATGAAAGCAGCCACTGCATATGAGAATGATGAAGACTCCAGAACAGAAATCCCACACAAAATGAAGGAAGGGCCTCGGGCTGCTTTTCTCTGCCAGCCATTTATCTTATAGTCTACAATTTCTTAGCTAGTTTTCCTTCTCCCTGCCCCCGTCCCCCTTTTGGCTGATCTAGCTATCCAAGAATCAGGGCTTGAGTTTATCTCATGTTTTTATTCTGCAGACTGAGCATTCTTTCAGACCAACCTTTTTAAAGCCTGTGGGCATCTTTGAAATTTCGACTGCCATGGGAGGCAAAGCCAAACCCAAAATGACTGTCTCAGGAGGTAGAGTCAAATAGCTCCCTTCTTGCGCCTCCTGGGAAGAGGGAAGTCCTGAAGGAGGAGTGGAATCACACACTGACTAAGGGAAGCCCAGGTGCTTGCCAGTCCTCCTGAGAGTGTTAGGAAAGCTAAAGTTCAGTATGAGCTTAGGCTCCCGAGAAATGCTAAACACAACAAAAAAGGGTTCTTGGAGCAAGAAGTAGAGCAAGGAAGCAGCCTGTCTACTTCAGGGAAAGGAAAGTGGAATTTGAATAGGTGATGAAGAGAGGGCAGAACTGCTCAATTCCTACTTTGCCTCAGTCTTCTCTTGCAAGAGAAACAGTGCTTAACCTGATGAAGAAAGGGAGTTACAGCCTAGGATAGGCAAAGGGGTGGAATGTAAACAACTTTTTAAAAATGAAACTAAGTGCATCTAAGAGTACTAAAGGAACTTGCTGAGGTAATTTCAGAGCCTCTTCCATCATTTTTGAGAATTTTTGGACAACAGATAAGGTCCCAGAAGACTGAAGGCAGGCAAACGTTTCCATTTTCAAGAAGGGGGGAAAAAGGAGGATCCAGATTACTACTGACCTGTCAGCTTGATGTCCATATCTGGCAAGATTTTAGAACAAATCAAACAACCAGTCCTTGAGCACATAGAAAAGATAGCTGTGATTACTAAGAGCCAGCATGGGTTCCTCAAGAACAAGTCATGTCAGACTAACACTGAGGAATTTCACATTACCCTTTTTAAGCCGGTTTGAAGCCGTTTTTATTTATTTATTTTTATTTTTTATTTATTTATTTTTAGATTTATGTCCCGCCCTCCCAACGGCTCAGGGCAGCTAATATACGGCAAAGCCAGGTTGAATAGGTAAAATACAATAAAACAACACCATACAATATTTGAGGTGCTCTAATCTCTTCCTATATATAAATCAGCCAAGATGGGAACAGTGATCCCAGTTTGGCGGCCAGATGTCTCTAGCACGGTCTCCAGTAGCGCTGTTCTGTGCGCATTCTGCCAGGCGAAGGTTGCCCCATATAATGGGGGCAAACAGTGGAAAAATACCACAGTAGTGGAATAGTGGCAATGGCGGCTCCTACTCGAAAGCCTGGTGGAAGAGCTCTGTCTTGCAGGCCCTGCGGAACTGCACAAGGTCCCGCAGGGCCCGTATCTCCTCTGGGAGCTTGTTCCACCAGGTAGGAGCCACCACCAAAATCGCCCTGGCCCTAGTAGGGGCAAACTTCAGGTCTCGGGGGCCTGTAATTTCCAGGAGGTGGAGACTCCCCTATCTTAGTGCTCTTGGGGGAACATATGGGGAGAGGCGATCCTTCAGGTAAGCCGGACCCCGGCCTAGCTGCAGCATTCTGCACTAGCTGCAGCTTCTGGATTTGCAACAAAGGCAGCCCCAAGTAGAGAGCATTACAGTAGTCTGTAAGATGCCCACAGGCTTTTGATCCGTTGTGGAGTAAACGGTATAGGGCTGCCATTTCACACATGGCTTTCCCCTACTCGTAAAGAGCTGGATCTGAAGTGGTTTGCCATTTCAGACTACACTGCTTTTTCCTGCCGTTTTTCACCCACGTGGGCGATCTCCGACTTTTTTTTTTAACGTTCACTTTAGAGCGCTATAGCGCTATATCACAACACTCCAGGCATTCCAATGGGGTTGCTATAGCGCTGTTTTGTTGCTGTGTTATAGCGCTATAGCGCTCTAAAGCAAACTTTTTTTAAAAAAGCCGGAGATTGCCCGCGCGGGTGAAAAATGGCAGGAAAAAGCATTTCGGATCCAGGAGAAGAAACTGAAGACTGAAGTGGTTTACAAGTAAAATGGTTCAGCCCCATTTCCTGAACGGGACAGAAGCGTTTGTGTGTGAAAGTACAAATATATTCTGGTAGGGAACCGGTTCTAAAACGGTTCTGTCTGAAATGTCAGACCAGAAACTATTTGGGATCCATTCCTGAACTGGAATATATCACCTGTCTGAAATTCCTCCTTTTCTGAGTTGCTTTTTTACTGGATCAGAAAAGTGCTATGGACACACTTTATCTTGATTTCAGTAAGGCTTTTGATAAGGTTCCACATGATATTCTTGTTGACAAGTTGGTAAAATGTGGTTTGGACCCTACTACTGTTAGATGGACTTGTAACTGGCTGACAGATTGCACCCAAAGATGGTGAGGGTTCTGGAGACAAGTACAATAAGAAAAGTTGAAGGAGCTGGGTATGTTTATCCTGGAGAGGAGATGACTGAGGGGTGATATGACAGCCATTTTCAAATATTTGAGAGGCCGTCATATGGAGCTGAGTTGTTTTCCATTGCCCCAGAAGGTCGAACCAGTAACAACAGATAGAAATTAAATCAAAAGCGTTTTCAGCTAAACATTAGGAAGAACTTTCTGACAGAGCAGTTCCCCAGTGGAACAGGCTTCGTCAGGAGGTGGTGAGGTCTCCTTATGTGAAGGTTTTTAAGCAGAGGCTAGATGGCCATCTGACAGCAATGCTGATTCTATGAATTTAGGTAGATCTTGAGAGAGAGGGCAGGAAGTGCTTGGCTCTTGCGGCCCTTTCTTATATATCAGGATAAAGCTGATTGCCACTTTGCGGTCAGGAAGGAATTTTCCTCCAGGCCAGATTGGCCCAGGGATCCTGGAGGTTTTTTGCCTTCCTCTGGGCATAGAGCAGGGGTCACTGGGGGACTGGGGGGGAGGTGGGTGTGGATTTCCTGCATTATGCATGGAGTTGGGCTAGATGATCCTGGAGGTCCCTTCCAGCTCTTTGTTTCCATGATCCTCCAATGGAAGACCCTTTCATTTGAAATAGGGCAGCCAATAACAAGCCTGCCTCACAGAGGCACTCACTGCCCACTTCCTGAAATGCTTGGCAGGCACAAAGGGAAGTGGTGAATGCCATGGCACCCAGAGGGCCAAACTGGGGAACCCTGCTTAAGACAATATGAAGTGTATGTGTGGTACACAGAAACCAAGGTATTTTGAGTTTGTGCAGCAATCTGTTTGAGGTCCCAATTGATGCCTTGCTCAAGCTGAGAAGGTCTGAGTTTAGTCAGAACTTGGATCGAAACGTTCTGTATGAACTGTGCTGAGTTTCATGAGGGAAGAAAGAAAAGAGATAAAGATGATAAATAATTGCATTAAACAGTTTTCCTCACACTTCATTTAGGCTTTTAAATAGCCACTTACATGGTTGCCTGCAGCAAGTAATTGCCTTTAGGCAACTAGGCATGGAAAGTTGGTTCTTTATTTCTTATAGGCCTGAAAGGACTGGCATTTGTATATGCGACACAGAGGGCCAGTAGCATTTTCTATTACTTTTCAAGTGTTGTCATACATATATTTCTTAATATAATGTGTCTATTTGTCTTAAAAAGATGGTGAAGTTTTAAAAGTGCCCCTGAACTCCTTTGCTTTCTTTACAATGCTTTCTGAGTGTGCAACTGAGACTTTAATGGATACATTTTCTTTCTATCCAGCCAGTCTGAAAATATAACAGTGCCAAACGGTAATGTAAACCCAAGAAATAATCAACACTTCGATTCTGAGTTCCTGATAACTCTGCCAACAAGGCTTGCAGCACATCTCAGTAGAAAAAAAATATTCAGGCAAAAGCACTTTTCTGCAGCTAAAACAAATTGCTTTATATATTTGTTAAGCTTTTGTCATCTTTAATTCTTGTGGTCAGGTGTTTTTTCCCCTCCACCTCACTGTCAGACTCTGTTTTGACAAGCCGCCAAGCAGGTGTGTTCTCAGTTCCAAGGATAATTATTTCAGCTTGGATAGGAATTCATTGTAAGTGAAATAGGGCAGATTTTCCCCTCTCTCACTCTGGCTTTCTTTTATTCTGCAGTCTCAAAGGACACAGAAGAGAAACTGGGGGGGGGGAGGTCTTTTCATTAGTGAAATGTAACCTTACAGGAAGGAAAGCAGATAAAAAGCAGATCCAGATCAAGAGAAATTCATACAGGGAACTACAATAAAGTGAGTGACCTTAATCTCTTTAACATCTGTGGGTCACCCATTAGATATACACCATCCATTTGGGGTTCAGTTTAGTCTGACAGGATAGTATCCTGTGGTATTTTCCCAAACAACATCAGACTATGTTCTCAACAAGCATCTAAACAGTTTGTGAGAAGAGTTTAATGTGTCCATTAGATTTCAAAGAAATGTCTTCTGTCAAAGGTGCATCTCTGGAACCCGTAAGTATTAACATCACATTGACGTTCCATAAATGTGAGTCATCAGCTTAAAAGGAACTGAATAGGCATTGACACAAGTGAAGGGTGCATCCTGAACTAATCATTCATGATCAAGAATTCAAACATTGCAGAGTATATAGTTTGGGCACATGGTCGCCACCCTCTGTCCTCTGTGCAGGGTTACCAACCTCAAAGTAGGACCTGGAGTTCTTCCAGAATTACCTCTACCTCCAGACTACAGAGATCAGTTCCCCAGGAGGAAATGGCTGCTTTGGAGGAGGGATTCTATGTCATCACATCCTTGCTAAGCTCCTTCCCCTCCCCAGACTCCACCCTTCCCAGGCACCACCCCTAAATCTCCAGGAATTTCCCAAGCCAGAGTTGGCAACAATATCTCTGCAACAGTCACGTGAGTTGCAGGTTCTCTTCAGTTCCCTCATGTGCAGTATCCAATTATGATTGGAGCTGTGGCAGCTGTGGAGAAAGAGGTTTAGCCTTTGTCTGTGCCATTTGACCAACATGCAGTGGTCAGTGTGCACTATTTGGCCTGTTGAAGAAAGCATTTTACCTTCCTTTTCTTATTAAATGAAATTTACTTAAAAACAAGTGCAACCAATTTTCAGTGGATTGCACAAAGCTCTAGCAATGTCTTGCACACTTCCAGTGATTATGGCATAAGACGGAAGGCAGCAAGCTAGCACTCATCAAGAACTGGAGGTGCTCTTCTGTGGGGAAGGAATGGTTAAGCCACCTAGCTCTTTTGTTTATCAAGTGTGAACATGCAAGAGGAACTGACTTTGGGGGGAAAGATGAGTATCATCAAAGAGAATCTGGCTGAGGCTCAGAGATGTTGGACTGTTAGGTTTTTTCCAAAGAATCATAGAGTTGGAAGGGGCCATACAGACCATCTAGTCCAACCCCCTGCCCAATGCAGGACCAGCCAAAAGCATCTCTGACAAATATCCATCCAGCCTCTTCTTGAAAGCTGTCAGTGAAGGGGAGCTAACCACCTCCCTAGGCAGCTGATTCCACCTTTGAACCACTCTGACGGTGAAAAAGTTTTTCCTAATATCCAGCCGATACCTTTCTGCATGTAATTTAAACCCGTTGCTTCGAGTCCTAATCTGCTGCTGCCAATTGGAACAGCTCCTTGCCCTCCTCCAATGACAGCCTTTCAAATATTTAAAGAGAACAATCATGTCCCCCCTCAATCTCCTCTTTCCAAACTAAACATTCCCAAGGCCCTTCGCCTTTCCTCGTAGGATTCAGTCTCCAGACCCCTGATTGTCCTCATCACTCTCTTCTGCACCCTCTCAATTTTGTCCACATCCTTTTTTAAGTGAGACCTCCAGAACTGCACACAGTACTCCAGGTGCGGGCTGTCCAAGGCAGTATACAGAGGGGCTATGACCTCCTGCAATTTTGATGCTATGGCCCTTTTAATACAACCCAAGACTGAATTTGCCTTTTTTGCCACCACATCACTCTGTCTGCTCATATTTAGTTTACAGTCCACCCTTACCCCAAGATCTCTTTCGCATACACTAGTCCCCAGAAACTCCCCATCCAGTATTTGTGCTTGACATTTTGGTGGCCAGATGTAATACTGTGAATTTATCTTTGTTGAATTGCATCCTGTTTGCAACTGCCCACTTCTCCAGAGTATTCAGGTCTTGTTGAATTTTAACTCTATCTTCTTGGGTGTTTGCTACGGCTCCCAATTTGGTATCATCAACAAATTTAATGAGTAGCCCTTCTGCCCCTTCATCCAGATCACTGATAAAAATATTGAAAAGTACCGGGCCCAAAACCGAGCCCTGCAGCACCCCACTGGACACCTCCCTCCAATCTGATGAAACGCCATTGACCACCACTCTTTGGGTATGGTCCTCTAATCAGTTCCCTATCCACTGAACTGTCCTATAGTCCAGTCCAAATGTCATGGGGAACCTTATCAAAAGCTTCACTGAAATCCAGGTAAATCACATCAACAGAGTTCCCACAATCCAGTAAGCTCATCACACAATCAAAGAAGGAAACCAGGTTGGTCTGACAAGATCTGTTGGGGACAAAACCATGCTGACTTCCCTGGATCACTAAGTGGTCCTTCAGATGCTTACAGATCGATCCCTTTAAAATCTGCTCTAATATCTTCCCAGCAACAGAAGTCAGACTGACCAGCCTGTAGTTTCCTGGGTCATCCTTCTTCCCTTTCTTAAAGACTGGGATAACATTCACTCTTCTCCAATCTTGTGGCACATCTCTAGTCCTCCAGGAGGCTTGAAGGTGATGGACAGAGGCTCTGCAAGTTCATTAGACAGTTCTTTGAGCACTCTTGGGTGCATACCATCTGGCCCAGAGGATTTTTATTCGTCCAGTGCAGCCAGGTGCCTCTCCACAACCTCCCTGTCAATGTCAACTGGACACTCGGGTGTCTTGTTATGTCCTATACCATCTCTAGATGGGCTCGAGTTCTTCTGGGAGAAAACAGAGGCAAAAAAGTCATTAAGCCTGTCTGCTTTTTCTCTGTCCTCCACCAGAGTTTCTCCTTCTACTCTCAAAAGCGGTCCAATTGCCTCCTTTACCTTGTGTTTGCTTCTCACATACCTGTAGAAGTGTTTCTTATTGTAGTCAGCCGCCCTGGCCAGACCCAACTCATACTGAGCTTTGGTTTCCCTGATGGCTGATCTGCAGTACCTAGTAACTCTATATACTCCTCTTTAGAGGTCTGACCTTCCCTCTGTAGTAGAGATGGGACTATAAAGATTTTCCCCTTTTTTGATTATTCATATTTCTCTGGTTTTTATAGATTTATTTTTAAATAACATTTTATTGGGATGTAATGAAGGCCTCTTATATAGAAGGCCTCTCTTCTTTGTAGGTCAGGGTATTTTTCCAGCTGATGTTAACAGACAAGACAATAGCATTATTTTGGTACAGAAGAAGGTAGAAGGTTCCTGTCCCTGGTCAGGCAGTCTGTAGCAGACTCCAACAACAATACCTTTTGTCCTACCACACCTTATTTACACCCATATACGTTCCACAGGGCTATCAACCCCATTCTCCAGAACTTCCTGACAATCTAGCCCTCTCTTCACATACAGCGATACAGCGCCACTCTGCCTCCTCTTGTACCCTTCAGGTTTTTCTTGAACAACTCATACCCATCCACTACCACATCCCAGTCATGAGAATCATCCCACCAAGTCTCAGTGATTCCTATTATATCATAGCTCTCTGTTTGCAAGAGAATCTCCAGCTCTTCCTTCTTATTACCCATACTACGGGCATTGGTATATAGGCATTTGTAGCCTTGTACCATTGTTTGACCTGTCATTTATTTATTTATTTTTTAATTTGTATCCTGCCCTCCCCACCGTGGCAGGCTCAGGGCAACTTACAGAATATATTTAATATTACAAGAACAAGATATGTTAAGACACAAAAGTTAAATTAAAACCATAACATATAAAATTTGAATTACAAGGCACATACATATTAATAAAAGATGGCAGCATTCTCTCAGCATCCGTTGGTCAACTACCACCATACTCCAGGTTCTTGCCAAGCTGTTAGTTGTTAAGTTAGTGCTGATGTTGGGGCCAGGGCCACGATATTGAAAGACGGCAACCTAATCAAAAGCCTGGTGGAGGAGCTCCATTTTACAGGCCCTGCAGAACTGTAAAGGGTCCTGCAGGGCCCTGATGTCATCGCGGAGCTCATTCCACAAGTAAGGGGCCGCCACAGAAAAGGCCATGGCCCAGGTAGGCCCCCACCCAGGTGGGCCCCCACTGTTTTCTCTTCTTCGCTGAAGTCTCCATGTTGATCATCCCCTTCCCCTTGCAGCTTCAGTTTAAAGCTCTCCAGATTAAGCTCTCCAGGTTCTTTCTGAATGTTTTCTTCCCTGACCTTGAGAGGTGAAGTTCATCATGTGCTAGAAGGCCTTCTCTAAGAAAACGTATCCCATGGTCCCATTACCCAAAGCTCTCCTGCCAGCACCACCATCTCAGCCAACGATTCACCTTGAGTATGGTCTGTTCTCTGTGCACTCCTCTTCCTTTGACCGGAAGGATAGAAGAGTATATCACCTGTGCTTCCAATGCCTTCAACTCCCTTCCAAGAGCTTCATAGTCCTCATTAATTTTCATGATGGTATCCGCAGCCATGTCATTCGTTCCCACATAAACCAGAACAAACGGGTATTGATCAGTAGGTCATATCAGTTTTGGCAGTCAGTCTGTAATATCCTGAATTCTGGCCCCAGGTAAGCAACACATCTCTTGGAGTAGAAGATCCAGCCTGGACACATTACATTCCATACCCCTGAGCAGAGAGTCCCTTCCACTCTCATCTCCGTCACCCTGTCAAGCACCTCAAAACAATTCTTGAGCTCCAGTGGACCAGAGCATCATCTTAGTTGATGTCTTCAGGTTTGTACTGTAGAACTGAGAGGAGGCTCAGAAGGGAGATCTACTCTTCCTTCTTCTCCTCGACTTTCTTCTTCATGTTCTTGCAGAGTTCCCAGGCTCTTGTCAATAAAATCCTCCTGTTCCTTAATTTCCTGAAGGGTGGTGATCCTCTCCTACAGGCTCTGAATGTTCTCCTCCAAAAGCCTAACCAGCTTACACTTCTGACAAGTGGAGTCTGCCTTCTCTTCCAGGAGGAAAACAACCATGGCACAGTCCATGCAGGTAACTGGAAAGGGCTCTTCAGTCAACATCATTGCCATCCAAGTATATTCCCAGAGTACTCTGAGCAGAGTTTCGGGGCCTACAGGCAGATCCTCAGGCTAAGAGCCACAGGCCACAAGCCCTTTAGCTCATGCCAAGGCTTGTGTCTCTGGCAAGGAGGAGCCTTTTGTTTCAAAAAGTCACTTCCTGCCAAGCACAGCAGAGCTCAGCACAGTAGGGTGTGGGGCTTGTAATCAGCAGCAACTCACTCAGTCCTCATCAGCTCCCAAAACGCAATTAGCCCCCAAACAGAACTTTAACAGAACCACTCTCTAGCAGGCTCCAAAGAACCCACTCGCCCTCAGCTTCTCATATAGCAGCTAGGAAAGGCAAAAGGCAGAAGGACAAAAAACCCTTACCTTATAGCAGTGCCTCACCATGTGCTCTCCACTCCTTGCCTTAGGCCAGCTGTGTGCACCTTGCTTTGATTGTTTAAATTATTTGTTTTATATTACTCAGGGGGGGTTGTAGAAAAAGCCCAGCAGACATGCATTAGCATAATAGGCCACACCCAACAGCAGACACTCATTAGCATATTAGGCCATACCCTTGACAGCACAGCACATTAGCATATTAGGCCGCACCCCCATGTTACCAGAAGTGTGGTCATCCAGCCACACCCACCTTTTGCTTCTTATTCTGTTTACCTTGTTGTCAAAACCCAGAGCTTTTTTGTAGCAGGAACTCCTTTGCATGTTAGGCCACACACCCCTAATGTAGCCAATTCTAATGAGTTTCTGCTGTTGGGTGTGGCCTATTATGCTAATGAGTTCCTCCTGGGTGTGGCCAACTCAGGAGCCAGCTGGAACTCCGTTCCTGTGTGTTCCTGCCCCAAAATGGCCCTGATATTACTTATTTTATTGTTATTTTATGTATTGTGAGCTGCCCTGAGTCCACTTGTGGGATAGGGTGGGATATACGTTTATTAACTAAATAACTAAGTAATAAATAAATCAGAGCAGCTAGTATTATAAAGTGGCTAGGTGATAAGGTGATTTTTTTCTGCCTTTGCATGTAGGCAGAGGGTCAGGAGTACTTTGTTCCATTGTCATTGCTTCTCCCAACTGGATCTGTAGTGCGCAATCAGACAGCAACATCTAGCTCCCATCCTGCAGTCATCAGCCCCTCATGTTCACCGACTTTCCCGATACTGCAGAAAAGTCCAGTCTTTATGGATCCTACCAGTCTCATAGTGCTTCTGCGAATGCCTGACCACTCTCTTGTGGGGTGAAGCCTTTTTGGAAGTCAGATCACTCACTTCTTGTTTTGCCACCATCACACACACACCCCCCCCCGTGTTACTGATGTGCACATAAGCGGCTAAGCGCTGCCAAGCAGTACTTGTGCATTTTGTCTCCCCCCACCTGCTCCATTCACCCCTCTCTCCCCCAGCTGAATCAGAGAGAGCTTCCTCCACCACCTTGCCCATCCCTTCTCTGAACTAAGGTGGCTGTGTGTGTGAGGCAGTTAGTGAGGTACACACAAATGCCTTTTCGCACCTTTCCATCTGTCTCTCTCACAGGAACTTCTCAAAAATCTATTCTCTCCCCCCTGGCTTTGAAACGTTGAATTTATCAAAACCAGTTTCCAAAACACTTACCCCACGCTGAACTACATATCCCAGCGGCATCCTCCAGCAATCCCATTGGCTACCAGGTGCTGTCATTCTGCCAAGAGTTTGAAGCACTGCTTATGTGCATGCTCAAAAGACAAATGATTTAGAAAATGCCCACTGCCCCACTCCATGGTTGCCACATCTGATCAATAAACCACAGGGTGAAAGTGCATTGAAGCGGGTTAAAGAGGGATGTCTGATCAAACCTGTCTGTTACAAAAATACCTGGATTAATTAGAAATGGGGCCACACCAGATCAAACAGCATGTCTGACCACAGCTGGACTGAAAACCATGTGGTAAGGACCTCATGTAGTTGTGGATAGGCTGGTTGAGATTACATATGCTGTTTTATTGGAAAGGTCAGAGAATATGACAAAAGTCATTCATTTAAACACGTTAAAGCCCTATTTTGCCAGAAAGAGGTTAGTGCTGAGTGTGACAAAGGAGGAAGAAGGAGACAATGAACCACACAAAAAGTTAATGAAGGCTGTGACTCATTTTTCTGAACCAACTCAGTGGGAGAAGCGGGAATGGCCAGCAGGAGTGTCAGTTCAGGACAGAGAGAGGACCTTTTCCATTGTTTTGAAAATGTGCTCATGAAGGAACCAGGGATATTGGATTTCTTTAAGCATAAGGTAGACATATGGAAGGAAGTGAATGATATGTTGATGTTAAGGGTGATCCAACCTTCTTAGTGGCCTAACTAGTCAGTTAATTCAGGTTTTATGTGGAATACAGGAAGTTTAACAGTAACTCAATGACAGATGCTTATCTTATGCCTAGGAAGATACCTTGTTAAATGTACATGATTCTGCTAGGGTGATATCCAGTATGGATCTTTGTAAGGGCATATGGCAAATAGAACTGGAGGGAGAAGCCAGAGGTAAATCTCCTTTCATCACTCTAGATGGTCTGTATGAGTTTATCATATTGCCTTTTGAACTTAGCAACTCACCCATATCTTTTTCAGAGGCTGAGAGTGGCATGTCAGAATTTGCAGTAGCTTATATCAATGACATTACAATTTTTAACAAGGACTTGGATTCACACTTGGAGCATTTAGTGAGGGTGATAGGTGCCATCCAGGGGGTAGGTCTCACCATCCGACTAAACAAATGTCAGTTTGGAATGCCAGAGGTGATTTATTTGGGAAATCACACCAAAGTGGGACAAGGCAGAGGAGATCCAGAATTGAAACTCTTAACAGACCACTCATTTTTGCAATGGCTGCAGAGCATGAAGAACCTTAAACACCAAGCTCCAAATGTGGCCTTGGGAAATTCAGGAGTTCATCAGGAAAACTGACATATTCCCAGGCATAAAAAATGTGAACTTTCTTTCCAGAAAAGCCATAGACTCTTCAAAGGGGCTGACTCTTGTGTGTAATCACATACTGGTCAATTTGCGTGTAGATTCTCTAGTGTATGATATCTATCTGGTAAGTTTATCCTGACTACTATCTTCTGGATTTGCTACATAGCAGCCTTCTGTGAAAAGGCACTTTTCTGTTTGAATCCTGGAAGGGGGAGATGTGGAGAAATGCATTTTAGTTGGAGGTCTGGGTTGTACAAAACCTTCACATATAGTTTAAAAAACTTTTTCTCTCTCTAAGCATAGGACAGGCAGGAAGGGAGAAGTCAATTGCTCTCAAGCCTGGATGTGTACCTACCATCAGTGCTGTAGAAATGCTGATGTCCATTCTGGCCAGAGACAATGAAACAGTCAGCTCACATCTCCAGATGGAAGCTGACATCTATAAATCACACAGAGGCTTAGAGTGTGAGAGAGGCTAGATCTTTCTAGACATTTCAGCAAAGGATTCTTTGATTCACAGGGGGTGGGCAAACAGAGATAATAAAATCCCTTGGCACAGAGGGAGGCTGATTTCATCTAGGGAGAAAGAGCTTTCACATTGAAGCACTAGCTGTAGGCTGCCATTGCCATGTGGAGAAGGGCTACCTGCCTGAACAAAGACACCAAAATACTTGGAAGCTTTTAGGACATTGTAACTTCTAAGCTTTAAAATCTTAGAACAAGACCAGTTAGGGCATGTACAAAACAAGGAGCAGGGACTTGCATGTTTACACCTTTCTTTTGTATTCCTTGCTCAGTCTGTTGCTGTGCTGAGAGTATGCATGTGTATATTCCACTTTTAATAAATTCTTTACTGTTTTGAATGCTGTTAGATGTTATCTGTTCCTCACAGATCTCCACTGTTTGAACACACTATTATAAACTTATGCTGGGGAATGGTAGGCATCCAGTTGGTAAATTGCTAATTTCCCAGGAGTACACAAGTGTTAGGAAAGTCTGCTAAAACCCAACAACAACCCCCCTTCTCTGAAATAATTTGGGAGAGAGAAGACTCACTCAAGGCTTTGGCTGACAAAGCATACAATTTTATTAAGAGTGATTATTCTTGAGGTGAGCTAGGGAGAGTGCTCAGGTCTCTCTACCAAGTTGGCATGCTGAACAAGATTCAACGTTCTTCCTTTATAGGATAAAACAGGCAAAAGGTCAGGGCCTGGTATTTGGGGGGGGAGGGTCAACCTTTCTGTTCTTAAACATAATTCCCCCTGGATATAGTGCAACATCTTTTCTTTGTAGCCCCTGTTGCTGTGACAATAAAATGCATCACCACTAGTTAGGGATGAAAAGTGTATCCACACATTTCCTTGAAGCATAAAAATATATTGCTTCTACTCGACTATTAGTTCAAGGAGTGAGGGTAAGAAAGTGCAGGAAAGTAATTTTCCTGGGCTGACAATTTTTTCCCCTCACTCAATGAAACACAGAGTAGACAAGTAGGAGGCCCATATACTACTTAAAAGCTGCATAAACCCTGAAGTATGACAAGAATCACTAGATGTAAAACAGACAGGTAAAGATATTTCTAATTACCTTGTGGGAATGGCTTTAGAACTTTAGAGTCTTGGGGGGAAATTGCCAGTGGGACCCATTGTTTGAGCTGATTCATTTCATTTTTTTGTAAATATAACATAAGTTGCTTTGACACTGTTCTGTCAGGAGCTTGACAATGTTATGTTGCCTCCACAGACTACCACTCATATCCTCTTATCTTATCATGCTCTCCCTAAGCGTGCACTGACATAGCTTTGTCACCACAATATTTTCCATACAAGCACGCAACTGATTTGTTTCACCTTTGTAATGTGATTTTGATGAGAGGTGGGCTACTTTCCAGAATAACTAGAAAATAACTTGACATGTGTGGCAAGATAAAATTTTAGGAGGAAAATATTTAAACCCCTAAGCATTTGGGGAACTTCTCCATTTCATCAACTTAAACTATATGATTTTTAAAGAATTCACAGTATTTTGTCTGACTAAAGAGTTTTAAAAATAATTAGTGTGTCTTTTCCTCATGAGCAGAATGGGAAATGTAATTGTCAGAGGATAATTGCAAACACTCCATGGAGAAACTTTTAAATACAAACAAGAGAATAATCTTGCAAATGTTTTGTGCGGCTGCTGTTCTCTTAATTTTTTTAAAAAGCCTAAAAGCCTAGTGTTTGTTTTGTTGTGTGTGTGTATGGGGGGGTAATTGAATTTGAAAACAGCTCTCTGCTATCATTGGTTTCAGGAAGCAGCATTTCTGGGGTGGATGTCATGATACACGTCTTCAAGATGGCGGCCGGGACGGAGCTCGGCGTGTGAGCTCCGTTCTGTTGGCTAGTCTACTTAGTAACCTAGCATTAGATTAACGTCCCTAAGCTTTGCAGATTGTGGCAGACGAGAGCACTGTGTGCCCGCAGGCTTGCTGCAAGACTTACCTAGAATGTGCGTGGAAAATTTGAGGACGAACAGCCGAGGTAAAGTGAAGCGAGGGGAGGCCGACAAGAGCATCGCCCCCCTCCTCCGGCCTACCGCGGGGCCGCGGTTGGCAGAACGGACGAGGACTGGAAGAACTCTCTTCTCCCCCCTTTTCTCCCCCCCCTCTGCCAACCGGGACAATGCTAGGTGGAACCTGGGTGCTGGCAATGACGCCGGTGGAAGGGCGACGCGGCTGACAAGGCTGGCGAGGACTAAAAGAACGCCCCCCCTCGTCCCCCTCTTCCTCTCCCCCCGCCCGTGGAGACGACATCAGGTGGAAACGGAGCAGCGGTGGTGGCGACGACGCCAGAGGAAGGGCGACGCGGCTGTCGAGAGCATAAAGAACGCCCCCCTTTCCCCCCTCCTCCTCCCCCTCAGCTTACCGGGACGATACCAGGCTGAGCTGGATGGTGGTGACAACATCGGAGGGAGGGCGAGCAGCTGGGACGCCCTGACGCAGAGGGGATCGGCAAGGGAGGTGTGGATCGGTGAGGAGGCCTGTAGTGGGGAGACCTTGGGCGTGCCGCAGTTGCAGCGTCAGCTGGTGTGGTGAAGACGCCGAGGGCTTGATGAAAGAGCTTGGAGCCCGAGGACAAGTGTATTATATATCCCGCAACTAGGAGCTTGGAGCGAACTAGCAGAGGCCACCCAGTGGCAGGATTGGAACCGCCGGAGATCATCTGTTCTGGGAAAGCTACAGATGCAAAGTGAAGCTTAGGTTGGATCAGCAGTAAGGGCGAGAGTAGATAGATGGGGATTGATTGCGTTTTACCTGTTTTTGGAAGGTTGGAGATCATCTGTTCTGGGAAAGCTACAGATGCAAAGTGAAGCTTAGGTTGGATCAGCAGTAAGGGCGAGAGTAGATAGATGGGGATTGATTGCGTTTTACCTGTTTTTGGAAGGTCGTATGCTGCAGTTA
>NW_015163111.1:148830-148952 GCF_001447785.1 Gekko japonicus | reverse complement strand
TATCCCCGATGCTGTTTAACATCTATATGCGCCCCCTTGCCCAGATTGCCCGTAGTTGTGGGCTGGGTTGTCACCAATATGCTGATGACACCCAGCTGTATCTGATGTTGGGCGGCCCGTCG
>NW_015163111.1:125923-148568 GCF_001447785.1 Gekko japonicus | reverse complement strand
GACTTGGCTACGGTGATCCACGCGACGGTTACCTCGAGGCTAGACTACTGTAACGCTCTCTACATGGGGCTGCCTTTGTCGCAAATTCGGAAGCTGCAACTAGTGCAGAATGCTGCAGCCAGGCTGTTGATGGATCTTCCTAGACGAGATCACATCCAGCCTGTGCTGAAAGCGCTGCACTGGTTGCCAATAGCGTACCGGGTTCGCTTCAAAGTGCTGGTTATCACCTTTAAAGCCCTATATGGCCAGGGACCAGCCTACCTAAGGGACCGCCTTACCCCACATGTTCCCCCAAGGGCACTACGGTCGGGGAGCCGGAGCCTATTGGAGGTACCGGGGCTCCGGTCCATCAAGTTGACTATGACCAAGAACAGGGCGTTTTCGGTGGCGGCTCCTATCTGGTGGAATGAGCTCCCGGAGGAGATCAGGGCTCTGCGGGACCTAGGACAGTTCCGCAGAGCCTGTAAGACGGAGCTCTTCCGCCAGGCTTTCGAATAGGAGCCGCCACCACCACTAGACCACCAATGTATCAGCATACTATCGACGCCCGGGAGGACATCTGGATATGGGCATGGACTGCCAAGGCCCTAAATACTCTCTTTTGCATTATGGGCAAGACTGGGACGCTTAGAGGACCGCCATCTTGGTTTTAGCTAGATCTGTTTTAGATAGGTTATACATTATGATGTAATTTTAATATTTTGTATTTTTTCTACTGTTTTACTGTTTTATTAATTATATGTTGTTAGCCGCCCTGAGCCTCCGGGAAGGGCGGGGTATAAATACAAATAATAAATAAATAAATACACGTTCTGCAGGACTGTCAGTGCACATGGGCCAATGACAGAAGACAGAACTCTCAAAAATGACCACATTTTCCCTGTACATTCACTAGGGTTGCCAGATTCCTCCTGGCAACTGGCGGGGGGCCAGAGGGACTTACTAGTAGAAAGAGAAAGGCCTAGGTCACAGTGACTGCATTGCACAGGAAGTGATATCATCATACCACAATTTCTGGGTGACACTGGCATTTGGGTAAAAACTTCTACCATAGAGTTTTTGCACAAATACTACAGCATTACCTGGAAGTTGCTGGCAAGATGACATCACTTCCTGTGCAATGCAGGCAACATGGCCTTGGTCTCTCTTTCTACTAATAAGTTCCCCATCAGGCAACTGATCAGCAGCTGGGGGGCAGGGCCTGGTGGCGGGGAGGCCCTGCCTCCACTAGGGATCAAACAGCTCTAACACTCACTGAATAAACTCCTGATGCCAAGCGATCCTGATACAGTGCAGGAAGGTGGAAAATTAGGGGCACAGCATTTAGTTGCCAAACTGGTTAACCTATTAATCAACTGAAAAGGTGCCACTAATTAATCAGAAAGCAAATTATGGCATTGATGTTTAATTTTTGTTAATCCGTAAAAACTATAGCTGGCAGGTGATCATCTTAGAAGGAGCCTTCCTGTTTCTGTCACACACAATTTAAGAAAATGCCGTTTCTAAAATGTTGTCTGCTGTGATACACTAAGGAAAATGTTTTCTTTAGTTCAGAAGCATTGCTTTATTCAAATACAGATGTATGTTTGACAAACTAAAACATATACAATTAATCAACTGAGATTTCTTTAAGGAAGTGACAGCCCTGGAAAAAATAATAATTCACTAGATGGAGTTGATAAATCCCAAAGCCATATGTCTCAAATTTCTATAGGAAGAGTTAGAGATCTCTCCCTAGGACTTTTCCTTCTGTTAGAAGTTTCTGCAAGTTGCCCTCAGTTGCCATGGCTTATCTGATGAAGCACAGCTTGAGATAAAACCAAAAAGTGTGTCATAACCAGGGGTCTTGTTGTAGAAAAAGAGCTGCCGGAGCTCATTAGCATAACTCATTAGCATAACTTATTTGCATATGCCACGCCCCCTGACATCACCGGAAGTGACAGAAGGCCACACCCCCTGACATCACCGGAAGTGTGTCAGAAGGCCCGGCTACTTACCCTCCTGCTTCATCCTCATTCCCAAACGGAATGAGGATCGAAGCAGAGGGCGGGGTAAAGAAGGGGGCGGGGCTTCACCACGTGACCGCCCCGCCCCCTAGAGGTTCTCTTCCGGAGCTCCGTACCTGAGAGCTCCCCCCCGACTAGAGCCCTGGTCATAACTAATAAGAAAATATTCTATTTTTTTAAGCTGGGACACTCTTGTTAGAATGAACCTGCATTTTGGCGTTCTGCCAAGGCCATTTTGTGACACCAAACAGTCCTATGTGGCTTTCATTTACACATTTTGGTAAATTTCCCCTCTACTATTCTGACACACATACATTCCTCACAATTGACCTATGTTTCATATACTGTACAAGTTATTATCCTAGACGTCCCAAGGATTTGAATGGCTGGTATAATGTCTGTGTGAGAGACGAGGAAAGAAGGGATATTGTTGAACCTATTAAAAGGATGACATTCTGTAGTCCCTCTACAGCTCTCTTTGATGGTAAACCTTTTGCAGCCTTCAGTCCTTTGATTTGTGAGCAAAGCTGTATCACTTTCTGCTATTACAGAAATCATAAAAGTTCTCTATCTCATCCCTTTCCATTTTTCTTTAAAAAAAAAAAAGCTACCTCCATTCCCTGCTGTATTTCTATTAGATTTCTGTAAAGATATTAGTTTCATGAAGAAATCCTTCAATTTTTCCCTCAGTTTTTTTCTTAAAGGTATTTCATTTAATTTTTTTAATTTCTGAGTTTTCTAAGCCAGGGTCAGAATTTTTAAAATGTCTTAATTCCAAAGCTTTCCTAAGTAGAACTAGGGTTGCCAGCCTCCAGGGGGGAGCTGGGGATCTTCCAGATTTACAACTGGTCTTGAGACTACAGAGAAAATGCCTGCTTTGGATGGTGGACTGTATGGCATTGTGTTCTGCTGAGCCCCCACCCACTATCTACTTCAGGCTCCATCCTGAAACCTTCAGGGACTTCCCAAACCACAGTCAGCAGCCCTAAGCAGAACACTCAAGAATATAGGTGAGAAAGGGGGGGGGGAGAGTAAACTAGTACATTTTGAGCTTAGGTCTAAATTCAGAAGTGTTTTTTCATATGAAGTTGTCATGGTCCAAATCAAGAACCTTCCATCACATTATCTTTAACAAATTTCTTTTTATAATTAATATTATTTTCAAATATTTCCTCTGATGAAAAAATCTTGAGCTTCTGATTGTCATCAAAAAGTCAGCACTGCACTTTTCTACAACTGTTTCATTTTATATTTGTTGCACTTGGAAGCTCTTAAAAGGGCAGAAGACATTGTAGGATCAGTTGTAAATATATTATCAGGTAATTCATTACACGGTCCTTTAAAAATGTTGTAGATGGGTTTTTTTTTAATGAAGATATGTTTCTAGCTCGCATTGCAACTGTTTCAGAAAGTATTTTCACACCTAAGGTGTTGTTTTCCTTCATGCAAAGGCAGCAGTAAGTTGTAAAATAAAGACAACAGAAATGTGCTTGGTGTCTTAAGCCTTGAGCTAATTTGCCTATGTGGAGCAATTAGTGCTGTAATCACGAGTCAGAACGAATCACTTCAGTGAATGATTCAAAAACACTATGGTGGGACAAAAATTTGTTACCCCAGGGGATTAATCAAAGGACAATGTTTGTGGCTGACAATGAAATGGAACAGAGGTAAATAATACTGCAGTGCAATTAATTTAGAATGAGTGAAACCTATCTCTTTGCCTGGGATTGCCTCACTGCATTATAGCCTTGCTTCTGTAAACTGACACTTGCCTGACCTATTTTCTTCTAGCTATTTACAGCTGTTTCTTCTAGCTAGACGAAAACAGGCCAGGCAAGTGTCAGTCTGATCCTAAACAGGAGGAAAGTCGTGCTGATCTACAAGTTACACTCTAGAGTGGGACCATTTTGAAATGGTGTAGTACCTGTGAAGTTTTCTGCACACTATAATTCTAACATGTAGCACAGCTAATCAGCATGTTCTTCTTCTAGATTTGGGGTTGCCAAGTCCTTTTCTGGTCACCAGCAGGAGATGGGGGGTAGGGTTGCCAAATGCAGGTGAGGAAACTCCTGGAGATTTGGGGATGGAGCTCGTGGAGGACAGGGACCTCAGTGAGGTATGGTGCCATAGAGTCTACCCTCCAAAGTTCCATTTTCTCCAGGGGAACTAATGTCTCTAGTCTGGAGCAGGGCTGTAGCTAGGTAGGGGAAGTGGGGGCAGTGCCCCCTCCCAAATCTGCAACACCGCCACCCTGGGAGGATGCTAGGCCCCCCCAGCCCCAATGTGCTATGCTCCTTACCTATGCAGGCAGTTGGGCTGCCCTTCTCTGCTTTGCCTTGCAGCTCATCCTTGTGCCAGAGGCCTCTCGCAGCCCCAGCCCAGGTGTGTTTACTCCGTAGTAGGTCAAAGGAGCTCTCACTCTAGAGGAAGTGTGTGTACGTACTTGGCTGGAGCTGGTAGGTGGATGAGGTTTGGTTGGGCCAGCCAATGCACCAAGAACAGAGGAAGCCTCCCTGTGTGGAAGGGGATGTGGCTCCTAGGGCACTAGCCTGATTCCAGACAGCCAGCTCAATGGAACTGCCTGCCAGGAGAGACCTTGCCGGAGAAAGGGGGCAAGGGGGTCCCCAAAAGGAAACTCTCTTTTCCCTCCCATGTGCTCATGCAGGATTTCCCCCCCCACACACACAGTCACCTGGAGTTGGTTCCAGTTTCCTGCCTGAGTTCCGCCTGGAGCACCTTGGCACCAAGGGCGTGGCAAAGCTGGCTCCAACAATGATTGCACTCTGGTGGCACCTGCTGCTCCTCTTGAGGGGAATCGCCCTCCTGCTGGGTGGGGGGAAGCTGCTGCGAGTGAGCCAGGGAGGGAGGGATGTAGCTAGGGTTAGGCTCTTCTGTTTTTATTTTATTGATTTTGTGATGTCAGAAGTGACATTATACCCCCTCCATGCCCTCCACTGAAAATTGCCGATCTACTGGGCTAATCTGGAGATGAGCTGTAATTCTGGGGGATCCTCAGGTCCCACCTGTAGGCTGGCATCCCTGTCTAGATTACATGGGAAGACCCCAGCCAGTGCCACAAATACTCAGCAGTCACACAACACTCCTGAAGAACTAGGGCCTGATCAGCCAGTACCTTCCTCATTGTGCCATGGGGAATAGGAGAAAGTGAAAGCTCTCCTTGCCTTCCTACTCACCTGGTGTGCCTGCTCCACCCCTGAAAATCTACATGGAAATGTAATGTCTGAATAAACTGTTTACTGTAAAGTGCAATGCACATACTTCAAGCTTGGTGGAGAGATCAGAGTTTTCGACTGGGATCTGAGAGACCTGATTTCATATCTCCACTGTACCATGAAAGTCACTAGGTGGCTTTGCACTAGTCACTTTATCTCCGGGTAGCCTACCTCATAGAATCATGGAGCTGGAAGGGATCCCCAGAGTCATCTAGTCCAACTCCCTGCACAATGCAAGAAATTTACAAATACTTCCCCCCACACCCCCAGTGACCTTTGCTTCATGCCCAAAAGATGGCAAAAAAAGAAAACCCTCCAGGATCCCTGGGCAAACTGGCCTGAAGAAAAAATGCTTCCTGACCCCAAAGTGGCGATCAGCATTTCCCTGGGTGTGTAAGAAAGGGCCACAAGAACTAAGCACTGATGCAGCCCTTCCTGCCCTCCCTTCTTGTGATCTGCCTGAGTTCACAGAATCAGCATTGCTGTCAGATGGCCATCTAGCTTCTGTTTAAAAACCTCCAAAGAAGGAGAGCCCACCCCCTCCTGAGGAAGCCTGTTCCACTGAGGAACCGCTCCAACTGTCAGGAAGTTCTTCCTAATGTTTATCTGAAAACTCTTTTGATTTAATGTCAACTCGTTGTTTCTGGTCCAATCTTCTGGGGCAACAGAAAATACAGTTGTTGTGAACAGCAGGCCAATATACACCATGTTGAGCTCCTTGGAAGAAGAGTAGGATAAAAATGTAGTACATAAATAAATTGCACAGTTGGTTTCCCAAATAAAATATTATAACTGACCAAGTGTTCTTTTTGAATGTTAGATTCTGCAAGCAGATGCCCTGTTTAAACATAATGCTCCTATATAGGTATTGGAGGTCTAAGTACTATAGTGTGGTGAAACAGTTAGAAGTGCTGGGGACCCAAATGTACAATGAAGCTAATTTGGTGACCTTTGGCCAGTCACTCTCTCACAGCCAAAGCTGCTTCACCATGCTGTTGAGGCAATAAAATGGAAGAGGAAAGAGCCATGTATCCCCCTTGTACTTTTTGCAGGAAGTGTGGGACAAAAACAAGTAGATAATTTTAAATATGATTGTCAAAGGAAGGATTTCAATTTTTTAAAATGAAACAAATGAAATGGAGCTATAAACATAACTGAGGCTCAGGCTGTACCTACTGAATCTTTCCTGCCAATTTATCTTTGTCTGTAATGATGTTTTCTTAATTGTTCTCAGTGTTAGAAATCTTTTTCTCCTTATCTAGTTAATGCTGACTTCCTTTAGCTTCAGGCAAGTTTTCATGTCACACCATCTTCAGAGACCATGAATAACTCTCTTCCTTCATTTGTGATGTTACTTTGGAAATATTTATAGACTGTGATCATGTCCCCTAAAGTTTTCTTTTTCTCATGATGACGAAAAATGTAGCTAGCTCCCTCTTCCCATCCCAATCTCTTTCTTACCCTGTTGGCCTTTTCCATATTCTCTATCATTTTATGTCTGTTCTCAGTGCAAATTGAACTACAGAAATCAAAACACCAAAACAAAGCTGTAATGATACTCAGTTGTAGTAATTGGTAATGGTACCTACTGTATTTATAACTAAAGAATGCTTTCCTTTCTAAAACGTTTTTTTCTCAATCATAATTATTGAGTTATAAAATTGTAAGCTATTGGTAGGCAAACAGTTTGGCAAGGATGACCAAAGGAAGTCCAAAGAGTGAGATAGAGTCACACTTGGGTGTTTTTCAGACCAATCCTCTGATCTTCATTCTTGGAGAGGAGGAAGCACAGTGTGGCGGAGTTATGCAGAAGTACAGTAATATCTCCATAACAAAATAAAACAGAAGCCCAGTGATACCATAAAATCTAAGAGCACTTATTCCAGCATGAGCTTTCAACAAAGCTGTCTTGTCCAGATGTAACTCTTGAAAATTCATGCTGGAATAAATGTTAGTGTTTAAGGTGTCACTGGACTTCTGTTCTACTTTGTTCCAATAGAGTAACACAACTACCCCCCCTAGAATTAACTCCATAGCTATACCCATGGGCCTTCTTGCTGCAGTTTGGGGGTAGTGGTTAGGAGCCAGTTTGGTGTAGTGATTAAGAACAGTGGACTCTAATCTGAAGAAGCGGGTCTGATTCCCCACTCCTCCACATGCAGCCAGCTGGGTGGCCTTGGGTCAGTCACAGTTCTCTCAGAGCAGTTCTCTCAAGAGCAGTTCTCTCAGAGCCCCACCTATCTCACAGGGTGTCTGTTGTGGGGAGAGCAAGGGAAGGTGATTGTAAGTCGCTCTGAGACTCCGAGTGAAGGGCGGGGTATAAATCCTCCTCCTCCTCCTCTTCTTCCCTGCTACAAAATTCTACTGTCTATACTACTTGTGACTGGTATGATGGATGCTAGTGTAGTCATTCACCAGGAGGCAATTCTGACCACTGTTGCATGGTGATGGAAAGGTTGATGGTATTCCTCTCCTCACCAATAGGTGGCAGTGAAGCAAGGGTGTGTCACAGTTCAAACTGTGGGAGTTCATGCTTGCTGATAGAGCTGCAGACCTCATTGCTGTAAGCAGCCCAAACCACTACCAGGGCTGCAGATTAGTCAGCAACTGTGCATGGTACTGACAGCAGTGACCCTCTGCATCCTCTACTACCTCCCAGTGCCTATGGGTAAAGCTGGGAATCTCCTCTCCTCTCTCTCCCACTGCCCTAGAGTTACAGCTGACCATTCTGTCTGGCAAACTATTGCACCAGCTGCTAGTGGACACATGTGCCACAGCTTGGGCACTCAAGTTGTACAGAAAGTGATCTCAGGGTCGCCTATTCTATATTTACACAACATGAAGCAAATTTATATATGTAGCTCAGAAAACATGTAGACAGACAACAAGTACTGTATAGAGAATGTCCTTTGTGTGTTTTTACGCTGGTTACTCAGAATCGTGTTATGATGGACAGGTCCAGTTCTGCCTTTCCCAGAGGCAGCCAGTGGGAGTTGCCAGAATGTTGGGGGAGTCTGGCAGTTGAAGACAGGGAGTCAGAGCGAAGGGTGACAGCAGTCTGTCTGAAAGGAGGAGAATTCTTAAGTCTGTGAAGGGAGCAGCCTTTGCAAGAACTTGACTTCTGAGAACGGATACTTTATAGTGGCTGCCAGAGTGATCTGGGATCACAAGTTCAAATATTAGGACCAATGTATCACTGTGCTTAAGTGATCCCATGTTGTTGAAGTTGTTATTTAAAAATTAACTGTCTTTTTCTCTGTTTGAACCCTTTTGACTGGAAGTCTAGTGTTTCAGAGAAAATGTCACACACACACACTCCAGCCTTGATGGGTGTGACCAGTAGATTTAATTAACTATCTGACAACAGTGAACAAGGCAAAGAAGTATTGGGTTCCCTGACTCCAATAGCGCTCTGTATTACAAGGTGAGGGGTGGATAATAAAGGGAACCAGCCTGCTCTGCCTGGCGACATCTCTGGGAAAGAGGAGAAAGGGTGCTCAGTGTTTGGAAAGGGGCCAGGGCTCTCTACCTATTAAAAGAACATGTCACAGGTAGCAAATTGTGACTCCCCTGACCTACTGGCGTACCTAAACCTGTCTGAAGTCATAGTCATAGTTTATTACAATCCAATATCAGCATATATATCAGGCTAATGGTGGGAGGCAGAGTGATTTTGGGGTGGAGTCACATATGTTTTCTGTAAATAATTCTGCAACACAATTACTGTCCAATGACTGCAAGCTAACATTACACCCTAGCTGGGCTATGTAAAAGTGATGCCAAAGTTAATGTTGGTAACCAGGAATTGGAAAACATTTGGAATGCACATGAAAGCTCATATCTTGAATAAACCTTTGTTGGTCTTAAAGGTGCCACTGGACTCTAAGGGTGATTTCCCACAAGCGCTGCTCTGCGCTCACTCCTCCCTTTTGCCCTGATGGTACGTGTCAATTTCACACAAGCTGCTGCGTGGCCGCATTTTGCCCCGGAGCTTCACGCGATTTCCCCCATGTCTACTCAATCCTGTTTTTTGAGGATTGCGTAGACGTGGGGAAAATCGCACGGAGCTGCGGGGCGAAATGCAGCTGCACAGCAGCTTGTGTGAAATTGACAGGTACCATCGGGGCAAAGAGAAGAGTGAGCGCGGAGCAGTGCTTGTGGGAAATCACCCTTAATGTGTTGTAGTAATTGACAAGTGTTTGGCAAGAATAAGAAGAATGTGCCATCAAATAACAACTGACTCGTGGCAACTCCAAACCTGGGGCGTTCAAAGGAACAGAGGCACAGAGGTTGTTTGCCATTGCTTTCCTCTGCATAGTAACCCCAGTCTTCCTTGGTGGTCTCCTATCCAAGCACTAACTATGACCAACCCACTTAGCACCCAAGCTCTGACAAGCTCTAGCTAACTGGGCTGCACTGGGAAATCTTTTTCCCCTTCTCATATCTTTTTTTTTAAAGAACATTAATAAAATACATGTATTTGTTTTCTCATATCTAACACTAGCAAGTCCTTGTTTCCAAGAATGCCCACTTGCTTCAGCAGTGTCAGTAGTGAGTGAAATGGTTTCAGGGTACTGGCCTGTGAAAACTGCCATATGGCTTGACCACAGCTTAAATTCAGGATACTATTAGAAAACAAGGATAGCTCAGGGGGTTAACAAAACTAAGAAACAGCTTTTGGGTGGGGTGTTGTTTGGCCATTTAGTTCATTGGATAATTCTTGTTTTTAATTAGCATGTCTTTGTTTCAATTTTCTCAGCTATGACGGCCTGGGGGATTAGGAAGAAACCTCATTCCAACTGTAATACTCAATCTGAATGCAGAAGATTTGCAATGAACAGCATTTTCTGTTCACAAGAAAAGCAAACACAACAAAAGCAAGAGGGAGAAAAAATTCCCAGCCACCCAAATGATACAGTGTTTGGGCCACTCACAGTTCAAAATTTACTTTATTGCTTCAACAGTCATTTGGCTGTACTCTTTCAAGGGTCTGTCTCTCTCCTTTAAAATAATGGTGTAATCTCTTGACAGTTTTCCTGATGGGTTAGCAAGCTCTTTTCAATCTCCAAGTAATTTAGCTCTCTCCTTTCTATTTAATCGAGACCATCTTGACAAAATAAGTGAATGAATGCCTAAAGATCTGGCAAACGCTCTGCATGGAAACTGCAAAATAGGCCAGTGCAAAAAGTGGCCCATTTAAATATGTTTAGCACTAAAGAAAAGTGGGACGATTAAAACAAACAGCATAAGTATAAACCTGTAAAATGACCATTTCAGTTTTATAAATGTTTAGAGGACTGCAGGGTGCTGGAGACAGTGTTGTATTTATTCTTTCTGAATCCAGTAACATGTAAGAATTTTCACACAACTAAATTGAACAGAAGCTTTCACAGCCTATGTTTGTTAGGCAGGTTTGTATACACCTTGTACATACCTTTGCATTCAGAGATAATTATCCAAACTAGCAGTTCACCAAACGGAGACATAGAATCAATCCCCATCTTTCTCGAATTTCAGATTGGTTATCAACATGTGGTAAAATTCTCTTTACAGCTTGATTAGATGTTACAGGCTACACTGAGATACAATGTTCCTAAAATAAATTAATACTTGGTAAAACCATTGCCTGTATTTACCCAATACTAAATTCATATCTCTTTTCCAGTGCACAATTGATACTGTGTGTTTGTTTCCCTTCACAACTATGTTCCTATGTTACATACATGGCAGTTTGGTTTTAATCATGTGGCATCTCATATTTATTTATTTATTTGATTTCTAAACTGCTCTCCCCCTGTATGGCTCAGGGCAGTGTACATCTTATTTAGAACACACAATAAGATAGTTAAAACATCAGCAATTAAATCAATAAAACCATTAAAAATACAACCTATCTATGATGGCATTCAGTATGTGGTTCTCTCCCTCATGGAGGTGGGTTATGGGCTGGATATGATGAAAACCTGTTGCTGTCCTAAATCGTAGGCTCAATGGAACATCTCTGTCTCACTCGCCCTGTGGAACTGAACTAGGTCCCACAGGGTGCTGATGCCTCCAAGCAGATAATTCCACCAGGCAGGAACCAGGTAGGGCTGCCAAGTGGGGGCGGGGGGTGGGTAACCCCTCGCTTTGGAGGCTCGATTTCCACCACAGCGGAATCAGGCCCCAGGGGGTACTCCGTCCCCCGAAGCGCAGCATCACAGGAAGTGACGTGCACGTCGACCACGTTGGGGGCATGGCCCGGATTGGGGAGGAAAAACTCTATGGTTTTCCCTCCCTTGATCGTGGCCATGCCCTCAACGTGGTCGACATTGCATGTCACTTCCTGTGACGTGCTAGCCGCGTGCACGTGCATCCAGGGACGGCTCCCAGAGCCAGCCAGGGCTCCCCCGCTGGTGAGTATTTTGCACTTGGGAACCCTAGAACCAGGGCTGAAAAGGCCCTGGTTCTGGTTGAAGACAACTGAACATCTTTTGGGCCAAGGACCACCAGTAAGTTTTGATCTTGTGGGCACAAGGCTCTTTGGGGGACATACAGGGAGAGGGAGGCTCGTAGGTATGTTGGTTCTGGACTGTTGAGGACCTTAAAGGTTAAGACCAAAACCTTGAAATAGATCCAGTATTCATCTGGGAGTCAGTGCAGCTGGTGAAGCACCATTTGGATGTGATATCTCGTTGGGGTACCTGTAAGTATCCATGCCACTGCATTCTGGACCAGCTGCAATTTCTGGGTCAGCTTCAAAGGCAGTCCTATGTAGAGTGAGTTACAGAAATCCAGCCTCAAGGTGACCATTGCGCAGATCATTCTGGCTGGGTCAGGGCAAGAGAAGTAGGGGGGCAGTTGCCCAATTTGGTGGAGGAAGAAAAATGGCAGCCTGACAACATTCGCAATCTCGGCCTCCATGAATAAGGGGGCAGCCAGAAGCACGCCCAAGTTCTTGAAAGTTGATGCCAGTATCAGCAGCACTCCATCAAAAGCTGGGAGTTGGCATCCCAGCATCAGGTCACCCCTCCCCAGCCACAGGACCTCCATCTTCAACAGATTTAGTTTCAGCCAGCTCTGCTGCAGCCATCCAACCACAGCCTCCAAAACCTTGGCCAAATTTGATGGGATGGTGTCTGGCTGGCTGTCCATCAACAGATACAGCTTGGTGTCATCAGCATATGGGTGACAGTCCAGCCCAAAACTCCACATCAAAAACAAGACAGGCTTCAGTGTGAATACAATGGGAAAAATAAAATAAGCTCATCGAAGAAAACCACTCTTCTATGACTTTAACACACTTGGTTGTACTTTTTATAATATTTATAATGCAAATTTCTTATGTTACACAACAATCATTCTTATGTAAAGTACATGCCATAAACATAGGTAAAGCCAGTATATAAAGATGTGAGTACAATACAAAATCTTGATGTAAATATTCTTGACACTGTTCTGGCTATGTTCCTGGAATGTTTTCTTTTTAAGGCATCTTGAAAGAGCTATGAAGTGGAAAAGCAGACTAAAAAGTCTTCATTTTTCAAGCTCCTAAATAGCATTTATCACTTCTTCATTTAAAAATGTGTGACTCCAAGGAATCTCTCCCTTATATATAAAGGCATAGTGGGCTCCAATGTTCCAAAATGCACACCTTTAGTGTATGGATGCTTGAACTGTCAGTCAGAAGACGCTGGCTGGGTTGACTGGCTGCTTTGTGCAGTCCCGCCCAGCGATTCAAGGTCTTTTGCATATGGAAGCTGATTGGACTTCACTCCATTCCACACCTCAAACTCCCCCCCCCCGCAAGGCAGTTGGAATGTCAGTTGCATATGGAACCTGCTGTATTCTGGTGGTGTGCAGGTCCCAGGTTCATGTTTTAAAAGCTGCCTGGGGGATTATGGACCATTCACACACTTTCAACCTTAACATACCTCATAGGGTAGTTGTGCGGATCATACGGGGGAGACGAGAAGGATGTCAGCTGCTTTGGTTCCGACTGCAGGGAAAGACTGCCCTTTCCCTAGGCAGAGGCTGGGAGGGGGGGAATGTAAACCTGAAGACAGACAGACTGATAAAGATAGGTTGATGGTTGCCTGGAAAGGACATAGGGTTGCCAACTCCAGGTTGGAAACTTCCAGGATATTTTAGTGATGAAGCCTGCTGAGGATGGGGTCTGAGGAGGAGGAGGAGGAAGAGGAGGACCTCAGACAGATACAATGCCATACTCCCCACCCTCCAAACAAGCTGTTGCCAGTCTCCAGGTGACAGCTGCAGAGCTCTTAAAGCTCTGGTGCTAATTCAAAGTGCTGCAATTTATCAACAGAGTAGTGTTTTGGCAAATCTTTAGGAATTGTTTGGTGCATTTACGATGAGGCACCCACCCAGAGCCTCTGGCATTTTCTCACTCTGCTGGCATCAAAACCAATTTAAGGCAAAATAAGAGGCTACTGAGAGGGGAGGAGATAAAGTTGCCAGCTTTAGGTATGGAAAATCCTGGAGATTTGAGGAGTGGAGGCCGGAGAGGGGGACATCAGACAGGTTACAGTGCCATAGACTCCACCCTCCAACCCAGCTATTTGCTCCTGGGGAACTATTGTTGCCAATCTTGGCCCAGCACCCATCAAACCATTCTCTTCAACCCCCTGCTGTGCAGCACACTTTCCCCTAGGGTTGCCAAACTCCAGGTGGGACCTGGAGATCTCCCACTGCTACAATTGATCTCCAGATGACAGAGATCAGTTCCCCTAGAGAAAATGACTGCTTTAGGAGGGTAGACCCTATGACATTATACCTGCTGAGTCCTTCCGCCCCCCCCAATGCTGCCCTCTACAGAATCCACCCCCCAAAACTCCAGGTATTTCCCTCCTTAGAGCAGGCAACCCTACTTTCCCCTCAGTGCCTGTTGGTAGGCAACTAAGTTTGGTCCAGTCACCTACTTTGCCCTTTGGGAGAAAACATATTGGGGCCAATCCTGATAGGGTTGCCAACTCCCGATGGGAAATTCCTGGAGATTTGAGGGATGGAGCCTGAAGAGGGTGAGGTTTGAGGAGGGGTGGGACCTCAGACAGGTACAATGCCATAGACTCCACCCTCCAAACCACTCAGTCCCTCATGGGGAACCATTGTTGCCAATCTCCAGGTGAGGGCTGGAGACCACTCAAAATTACAATTGCTCTGCAGAAGGGAGGGCGGAAGTCAGCTGAAGTCAAAGGGGCAGATAATGGTAGGTTGATGGTTAGCTGCGAAGGAGATGGGGTTGCCAACTCCAGGCTGGCAAATTCCTGGGGATTTGAGGGGTGGAGCCTGGAGAGGGTGGGGTTTGCGGAGGGGTGGGACAAATTTGGATTTATACCCCGCCCTTCACTACCCAAAGGAGTCTCAGAGCGGCTTACAAATGCCTTTCCCTTCCCCCATCCCCCACAACAGACACCCTGGGAGGTAAAAGAAGAAGAAGAGATTGGATTTATACCCCGCCCTTCACTACCCAAAGGAGTCTCAGAGCGGCTTACAAATGCCTTTCCCTCCCCCACCTGGAATGCTTTCTCTTCAAGGCGTCTTGATAGAGCTATGAAGTGGGAAAGCAGACTAAAAACTCTTTGTTTTTCAAGCTCCTAAATAGCATTTATCACTCCGTTTAAAAACGTGTGGATCCAAGGAATACAAGGGATAAAGAGAACACACTTTCCTAGGATTAAGAAGTGGTTTTGGATATCTTTATCAACTCTCTCTGTTGGTGTTCATCACCAATCTCTTGACGGAGCGCTGTAGGAATGACGATAGTAGATCAACACTTTGGGAAGACATTAGAGAGATGTTGGACTTTGTTGTTACCTACCCTGAGCCCATTAAGGAAGTGCAGGATATAAATTTAATAAATAAATGAAATGGCTAAAGTCCTCAAATTTTGGGCTTTCCCTGAAAGGGAGGTTAGAGACCTAATTACCCTAAATAATTGTGTTTGGCGAGAGCTGGTGGATGCAATGGAAGCTGTAAAAAAATCCCTTTTAGCAGTTTTCTCTGCCATTTCATAGGTTTTCATAAATTACCTATAGAATGCTTGCAGCTTCATCACAAGACTAGCACCATGCTTGCTCTAGCCATCTGAGTTCTTGCTTCACCCCCCTGAGCTCCATTGTACACCATGAAGCCAGGTTGGGGTGGGAACAAAGAGGGCATTGGGAAATTTCATTGATGGCTTCAGAGAGATGGGCATTCAAGTCCTCTATCAGCACATCCAATGAATTGCTGGGAGGTAATGGATTCCACAGAGCATTCTGAGAGCCAATTGTGGGCAAGCATAAATCTGCTCACCACCTAGACAGGGCAGGAACAGCGCACTCAACTGGGCAAAATGATCTCACAATGGCACTTCTGTTGTCCGTACCGCTTATGAAACACTTTGTATCTGCCACTGACTAACAGTCAGTTTAACTTAGTAGGTGCACTTAACACTTCCATGGTGCACATGTTAAGTGCCCTTGATGATTCTAATCACAGTAACTGAAATCAATCATGAACATATATTCAGATATTCACTTTGGTTCATTGCTTAAATGCATTCTGGGTAAAATAATAAATGCTGAAAGGCAATCATACTGCTTGTGACCTTGCTTGTTCTTGCCAACTATAACTGTGCATATTCCTGATGTCATTTAGCCTACATTAGATGAAGAACACACACCACTATGTACCCATATCTGCTACATTAGATACTTTTAGAATTTCATAGCCTGGGAAGAAGAAGGCCCATTGTTCAACTGAAGGAGGTATATTTTTGTCTGAGACAATCCAACCCACAGGTTGGAGCCCAATCGGAATGGTGTGATGGATAGATGACAAAGTTTGATGGAACCAATAATTATGATTTATTTCTGTCATAGGGGGTATAAAAGTTTATGTCTCCTATTGTAACCTTAGGGAAGAGCTGTGGGTACTCGAGGATTCAAAACCTTGTTGTGCCTGTGTTTTCCCTCCTTTATTAATAACGTTTTTTAGCCTGGATCCTACTCTACAAGACTGCCGAATGTTTTCTCAAATTGGGCTAGGGAAGCACAACCCGTGACGGAGTTTCTGTCTTACACTTCCTCAATGGCAATCAGATCCACATTTATCCCCATTTCAAAGGTCAAATCCAGTCTGTGGCTTGCTTGCTGTGTAGGACCCAATACAATCTGGGAGACTCCCAGCATTGCCATGGACATCACTAGATCCAGGGTCTGTCCAGAGGCTGCCTCATCAGTGTAAACACTGAAATTTCGAAGGACCAGCAGACTCGGGAACGTCAAAGCCCAGCCAGTGACTGCCTCTAGCAGGACTGGCAGACTGTCTGTTGGTGTGCTAGGCAGTTGGTACACCAATCAGACAGCCAGACACTCCCCAGCTTCCCACACTAGATCTGCACAATCAGTACCAGAGATCTTTGGCACAGGGAATGCCCTGAAAGAAAAAGACTCTCAGATGAGTATCACAACCCCCCCCCTCCATTTGTCCAAGACTGATGAAGGGCCAAGAAACCAGGAAGGGCAAATTCTCTCAAGGCAACTGTTTCACCCTTCTTAACCCAGGTTTCAGTCATGCATGCCCAGTCCACTTGCTGTTCTGAAAAATAACTTGTCTTGTTATTAATGGACCTGGCACTACATAACATCAGTATCGGAGAAGGGTGTACATTCCTTACCTCTCCACCAACATGCCTCGAGATGGGACAAAGATTGGAAAGAGATTGAGCATTTCCATATCTCCACCTCCTTCCGTTGTAATAACTTCTCCCACCGCCATACCTCCCTCTGCCCCAGTCACTGGGATCCCTGACCCAGTGTTGGTGTTACAGATGTTGACAGAATCCAGTCCCATATCACAACCCCGCCCCTTACCCACATATCCCAACAACAGTGATTCACAGAATCTACTAGTTAGGTCTATCAGGCAGACTGCTACTAACTGACCCTTAACAAGTAGACTCCCTCCCACCCAAATCTCCCATCTTACTTCCCTCCCACTCTGCCACTAAGTAAGAAAGAAAACCCTTACTTACACTAACAATATATAATGGGCAGGAATAAATATTCCCAAACTCTACCTAAACTAGATCTACTAAAACGTAACCTCTCAAAAGAACGGTGGGTAAAGAAAGTGGGCACAACTAGATGATTCAGCCAGCAGCTCAATAAAATGTTCTCAGACAATAAATCTAAGAATCCACCTCCAAAACGAGATGGTCCTGGGTAGCAGTTCTAGTAGTTCTTGGCAGAAATCCACAGTTGTAAACTATCCTGCAACTGTAGCTCCAATGTGTTCTATAGGGAGCCAACGATCTTCTGTATGAGGTGCTTAATGTAATGGTGGCTGTTAGTGGCAAATAAGCCACCTTAAAGGGGAAGCCCCAAAGGTAGGCTAAAGCCTTAGGCCCATCCCCAAGCAACTGAACCCCCAGCTTTACCCAGAGCTACCTGAGCTATCCAGGATTGTCCAAGTCTCCTCAGTTTCACTCTGAAGGCGTCAGCTATCAAACGGGGTCATCTGCAGGTCTCCAAAACCAGCCAGAACTGACCGAAGTTCAACAGGTTGGTTAACTCAGCTGTGTCAGACAGGGCCATTCTAGCACCTCACCCACTCTTCTGGATTCCATCGTAGGGCCCAAGGGACCATTGCCTCATCAGCCAGTAGCAGCACTGGTCAAAACTTCTTGGGTCCGCCCAGGCCTGAAACCATCCAACCCTCTTGATGATTGTTTCTATTCTTGCTATATTTTATCTATGTTTTACTTAGATCAATTTTGTAATGGCCTTTGCCCATGCACAATAAACATTTACTACTACTACTACTACTACTCTTCCATGTGTACCACATATCTGCCATGGATATTCTCTTTATTGTAGCATCTTGAAAACTGGCCTTGCAAATCACAGAACAAGAATTTAAAAACCTATACTTGGGAATGGTCATAGACTTTCACAAGTAAAGAAAAGCCTTGTGCAAGTCAGTCTGTTGCCTGAAGGATTCTTCTTTGTACGGCAGGAAATTTGTATAAAAATTGAAAGTGAAGATGTAGAAAAGCTTACGTATATCCTTGCTAAAACTCTGAATTCTGGAGCAGCAGTCTGTGCATTATGCAAGTCCTCTGACCCAGAAAAAAAGCTGACCTAGATGCAGTATATTTAGGCTACATTTGTGCTGCACATTGAGGTGTGCCGAACAATCCTCACCTGCAGACTGTTGCAGTCCAACATTTGTGTCATTTTTCGCTTCATTTCTTCTAATTTTACAAACTAGTTTCTGCTTATTTGTTTACTAGGCAGGCTATTTCAAGAAGAGAGCACATGAATCTCTAGATTATTTATACCCCATATAGGCAATGGTAGCATAGCAGGGGCAATCAGCTCATATCACTTCTGTTGACAGGATTAATTCTGCTTTGAAAGAAAAATTTTATGGCGGACCATTAGCTCAGATTTCTCTACCTTGTACACACAGCGGCTGTACTTCCTGTCAAATAAATGACTTCCCTGACAATTGTAGAGGCCTCCGCCAACGTAACAGCAGCAGTGACTGAAATACAGATTTTATACAAATGTACACACACACACAAAGTTCTTATATCATCTGTTAAAACTGAGGTACATGTTTGAATTTTAAACAAGGTATATATTTGAATTTTAATGAAGAAAAGTGCTACCTGATAGCATCTATATTATTTTTTTAATCTCATCCTTCTTCAGGGGACCTCAAGGGAGCGTGTATCTCACCATTTATCTCCTCACCCCCATTTATCCTTACAACAACTCTGTGATAGTTTAACCATCGAGTCTGATGGCTGAGTGGGGATTTGAACACAAGTATTACTAAACCTGGACTGACACACTAACCCCTACAACACAGGTTCAGTTTTATTTCTGTTTACTCACCATCTTCAATTGGATTTACTCTTTTGTATATCTATTCTAAGGTAATAAAGGCTTGCAGCTGCAAAGGAGTTACTAGGACTGCAACATTAAGGCCAACATGGAGAGTTTGCCATGTACCTGTAATTTCCCAGTCTTCTCTAGAAAGATTGTTCCACCCATGGATAGAATGAACTTAGGGTTGCCAGGTTCTCCCTGGACACTGGTGAGAGGTGAGGAGGTGACCTTTATATCCAAGTGAGGATGTAAACCTGAATCTCTCCAGCATTCTAATCAATATACCAAACTGGCTGTCAAGTTATAGAAAGGCATAGTTTACTACTCTAACTTTCTGTCTGCAACTCTGAATTATTTGGACAACAAAAACACATCTGTTAGGACTTCCGGTGATGGCAGCGCGCCAGAGCAGAATCACCTCCCGGACCTCCCGGGGGTGAAGCTGCGCTCCAGACGAAGGAGGGGGTGCGCAGGCTCGTCATCCCCCCCCCAGGGACCCGGTTGAAGGGACCCTGGCCATGGAACTTCTGAGAGGTCGCCTCTTCGATGGAGAAATGCCGGAGAATTGAGGCACCTCTCCGTTCCAACGGTTCTTCGTGCTGAGAGACTGAATGGACTTAAGCAATGCTGACCGGGGCAAGCGGAGGAGATCGAGCGTTTGAAAAGAGAATGTACACGAGGTCTGAGGACTGATTATGAACGTGAGTCATTTAAGCGGTGTTTAAAGAAAAAAGATAGCTCCCTAACCTATACAGCAGAGTTTAAGGCCAGCGGGGGAAGGACGCCTCCCATGCGCATGCACTTTTGAGCGAATGAGGGGGGGAGCGGAAGAAAAAAATGCTAAAATGGTTAAGAAGTACTTACCAAGGTGTGTTTGAGCATTTAAGCGCACATTCAGAGACTTTTAAAAAAACTTGTGAAAGTAAACAAACCGAGGAACATGGCGGGGAAAAGGATGGAAAAGGAGAAGATGTTGAAATCGAAAGTGACGGAGAGCCCGAAACCGGAAGGAACCAACAAGCTGGCAAAGACTTTGGCAGAATCCATGCACCCCCTAATGGAACAGCTGAATAACTTCAAGGAACAGATGTCTAAAATGACTCAGTGTATCACCGCTCAGCAAACCCAGATAAATGAGACTCTGAAAATGATGAATCAAACAGCTGAGAAAGTGAAAGAAGTGGATGCCACTGCCCAAAAGGTGAAGAAAAAAGTAAAATGATTGGAAAAGAAGCAAGTCTCCACAGAAGATCAATTGCTACAACTACAAATGGAAAAGGCTAATATGATTCTTCGCTTCCAGGGCATGCCAGAGACTAAGGAAGAGAATCTGAAGGAAATGCTGAGTGAAATATTGGCCCCAGTGACAGAGATGAAGGCGGAATCATTGATAAGCGATATGGATGTGGCTTTTAGGTCATATTCAGGATATATAAAGAAAAACAATCTGCCTGGGGAAATTGTTGTAAGATTCTCGAAGAGGCATGTGAGGGATGCAATCCTGAAAGCAGTATCTGGAGTACCCCTGAAAGTTGGGGAGAATGTCATCAGAGTTCTAAAAGACATTCCATTTGAAATAAGACAAAGGAGAAAGAAATATAAAGATCTTATTCTTTTTCTTCAGACAAATTCAATTGATATAGATTGCTAACTCCAGAAGGTGTCACCTTCAAAATTAAGGATAAAAAAGAAAAGATTGACTCTGTTCTGAAAGCTCAGGAATTTTTTAGAGTCCAGTTGGGGGGGCCAGTGGAGGAGGAAAAAGAAGGGGAGGACAGCAAGTCCAACAGCGAGCTGGACTCGGATTCTTCCAGAAAGGACTCTCTTTCAGAGAAAGGGGCAGCAGCTCCTAAAAGTCCTTATAAGCTGCAGAAGAGACGGAGTAAGGAGAAGTGAAGGCTGAAGGACTCTGAATGGTGCCTTTGAAAGACTTTGAAATGAGATGATTTGGGGTATTTCTTAATGACAGTTAATTTTAAGAATGAAAAAGTTAATGTTATACTTGACTCAGTTTGTAAAGGGATCAGCGGGGTTAAGACTTGATATTTGTTTAAGCTGATTAGAAGATCTCCTCTCTTGGGTTTTTAGTTAGTAGTGGGTATCTTTCTTTTATCCCATAAATGTAGTCCCCCTTCCCATTTCTTGTTGTAGTTTGTAGTATTATAAAAAAATTAAAAAATCCCCTTTGGGGGCTATAAAAATAAAATAAATAAAACACATCTGTTAGGAGCTTCTGTGCATGGGCATGAACCTGAAAAATTTAATTCGGTTTGTGGTTCATGGCCAAACCATGAACTGAACTGAACCAGGAGGTTTGTTTGAAAACTGAACCAGTTCGTGGTTCATGGCTTCATAAACTCCATTGAAAGGGACTCACAGACTCCATTGAAAGGGACTGCAGTCCCTTTAAATGGGGTTTGCAGGATCAGTGTGCACTTTAAAGTTTTTGCAGCTTTCACGGGGAACAGAAAGCAGGGATTTAAAGGACTTGGAGTCCCTTTAAACCCTGGCTTTCTGCTCCATCCACGAACCATCACAAACCACCACGAACTGTTTTAAATGTCTGTGGAAGTTCATGACAGTAGACTCATCACAAACCTCTGTTTTCAAACCATGAAAAGGGTAAAATTCATTATGAATTTTGTTTCATGGTTTGGTTCATGCCCATCCCTAGATATGTAAAGGGACATATCTAAAAGCTGAATGCATTGTTTGCCTCTGTCTTCACTGTGGAAGATGAAAAGTGCTTGCCTACCCCAGAACCACTGATTTCGGGAGCGGTGTTGAGAGACCTGAGTCAGATTGCGGTGATGAGAGAGGAGGTCCTACGACAGATAGACAACTTAAAAACTGATAAATCACCAGGCTCGGATGGCATACATCTGAGAGTTCTGAAAGAACTCAGATGTGAACTTGTGGATCTCCTGACAAAAATATGTAATATTTCATTAAAATCTGCCTCCATCCCTGAGGACTGGAAGGTAGCTAACGTCACTCCCATCTTTAAAAAGGGTTCCAGAGGAGATCCGGGAAATTACAGGCCAGTCAGTCTGACTTCGATACCAGGTAAGTTGTTGGAAACCATTATTAAGGAAAGAATGAATAGGCACATAGATGAACAAAAACTATTGAGGAAGACTCAGCATGGGTTCTGTAAGGGAAGATCTTGTCTTACTAACCTGTTAGTGTTCTTTGAGGGAGTGAATAAACGTATGGACAAGGGGGACCCAATAGACGTTGTTTACCTTGACTTCCAAAAAGCTTTTGATAAAGTTCCTCATCAAAGACTCCTAAGTAAGCTCAATAGTCACGGGATAAAAGGACAAGTCTTTTTGTGGATCAAAAACTGGCTGATTAATAGGAAACAGAGAGTGAGTATAAATGGGCAGTTTTCTCAGTGGAGGGTGGTAAGCAGTGGGGTACCGCAGGGATCAGTACTTGGTCCACTGCTTTTTAACTTGTTTATTAATGATTTGGAGTTGGGAGTAAGCAGTGAAGTGGCTAAATTTGCAGATGACATGAAGTT
>NW_015163111.1:112840-125661 GCF_001447785.1 Gekko japonicus | reverse complement strand
ATGGTATGTCCTCATTTGGAGTACTGTGTACAGTTCTGGTCACCACACCTCAAAAAGGATGTTATAGCATTGGAAAAAGTGCAGAAAAGGGCAACTAGAATGATAAAAGGGTTGGAACACTTTCCCTAAGAAGAAAGGTTAAAGTGCTTAGGGCTCTTTAGCTTGGAGAAATGACGGCTGAGGGGTGACATGATCGAGGTTTATAAGATTATGCATAGGATAGAGCAAGTAGAGAAAGAAGTACTTTTATCCCTTTCTCACAATACAAGAACTCGTGGGCACTCCATGAAATTGCTGAGCAGTCAGGTTAGAACAGATAAAAGGAAGTACTTCTTCACCCAAAGAGTGATTAACACATGGAATTCACTGCCTCAGGAGGTGATGGTGTCTACAAGCATGGACAGCTTCAAGAGGGAACTGGATAAACATATGGAGCAGAGGCCCATCAATGGCTATTAGCTACAAGGTATAGATAGGAACTCACAGGCTGGGGCAGGTGATGCACTGTATTCTTGGTGCTTGGGGGGGGGGGTCAACAGTGGGAGAGCTTCCAGTGTCCTGGCCCCACTAATGGCACCTGGTATTTTTGGCCACTGTGTGACAGAGTGTTGGACTAGATGGGCCATTGGCCTGATCCAACATTGGCTTCTCTTATGTTCTTATGTGGCCTATCTGCAGCATGGATAGTATGGGCAGTACAGGTCTGTGGCATTTTAGGATAGAGTCAGGGAAGCCATTGGTCCTAGACATGGTTCAGGGTTAACTCACACTCCTTACTGCCTTTCCACAGGGGTACTGCTGCCTCCTGTTTGGTGTAGTGGTCAAGTGTGCGGACTCTAATCTGGGAGAACCGGGTTTGATTCCCCACTCCTCCACTTGCACCTGCTGGATGACCTTGGGCAAGCCATAGTTCTGGCACAGCTGTTCTTGAAAAAGAACAGTTTCTGTCAGAGTTCTCTCAGCCCCACCTACCTCACAGGGTGTCTGTTGTGGGGAGGGGAAGGGAATGGAGTTTGTAAGCCACTCTGAGACTCCCTTGGATAGTGAAGGGTGGGGTATAAATCGAATCTCTTCTTCTCTTCTTCTTCTTCTTCTTCTCCTCCTCATAGCTCAGCATGGGACTAAACAAACCACACCCAATCTCAGGAGGCTGAAAATGCACTATAATTTACACTAGAGTGGTATGATTACATACTGTTCTATCACATTCACAATCTTGTAATTGGGGGGAATTGTTCAAATAGGTTGGCTGCCACTGTTCTAGGTCATCTTCATGTAACCATTCAGATTTACAGCTGTGGGTTTCTGTTGACTTTTCATAAAGCATCATTAAATTGCAGAGAAAGCAGGAACAGCAAAGTAAGGAATTCCACACTTTTCATAAAGCGTGCTGCTGTTCTAAATTTGCAGTTTTGTATTCAGACACAAGACTATCTGCAATGGCCATTCTGATTCAGTTCCAGGTTCCAGGATTGCTGCTATGAATATTTTACATAGAGATATAAATTTTTATTGTTTCTAAAAGTCACATCCTGCAAATTGGCTAATTTCTGAATAAAGGAGGCTGCTTTCTGAATAGTGGCCCTTGTATTAGGATTGCAGCCAAATGGGACTAAACATATTACTCCAGTTCTGAAAGGTCATTTTTCATCTAGATTATATGAGCCAATAAATCATTTAAAAACCAGCCTCCTTTCTGGGGGGTAGGCAAGAGGTTCCTAGCCTGAATTTTGTAGGACCTGCAGTAATAGCTACCCTATGAAGGATACAAAGGAGGCATATCTATTTTCAAAATGGTCTAAAGCTGCCACCTTCTGGCAAGTAGATGATACTATCCTTCTTTATTCTTACCTAATAATCTAATTATAATCTGCGTCTCCCAAATAGCGATGTAACCAGAATTCTCCCCTCCTCCCACCCAGTAGCAGATTTTTCAGACAATTTCCCTAATCCTTTTCTATGATTTAGATCTGTACCACACTTATAACAGAGGATCTTCTTTGAGCATACTATTCTGGCACACATCTACTGAAGAGAAGAATATACCAGGGCTATATCCTGCATGAGCCTGAACCGTGCTGGAAGTCATTCATTTGCTCTCCATTGTGGCTAAGAGCAGCTTCATTTCTGGTGGATAATTAAATGGTACTTTGGTTTTTTTAAAAAAAAGTTAACGGCCCCTTCCACTGGTCCATTGTCCTCTGCTTTTATATGGATCAGTGTGTGCACTTTGAATGTTTGAACTATATCTATAAATAATACTCCATGTTATTCCAAAAACAAAGAGATAATAATACCCCATTATTAAGTATAAACCCTAGTAACAAATACAGAGATAGTGGTCCAGATGATAGCGTCATACATTCCCAGCTGGGTATTGTAAGACTGACCATTTACATCCTTCTGAGCCCACTGACTTCCTTAGGTTTAGAAACATGTAACACAGCTTAGGACTGCATTGTGAATATCTTGGGGGAGAGCAAGCTGATTGCTCAAGACTGCATGCTCTGGATGCAGACTGTGTGAAAATCCTAGCCCTATGAATAAAGTTACAATTTCCTGAAGGAAATTCTGCCATAGTAGAAAAAATAAGTATTAAAAGTTACGTCCTTCCATGTGGGTAACAGTGCCCTTATGCGAGTGTCCTCAACACTCTGATAAAGTAGAGAGCCAGTTTGGTGTAGTGGTTAACAGTAGGAATGTTTTTGGATATGGGGGTTTTGGCCCCTTAAAAATTTGGTATAGTCTAGAAAACCCAAATTCCAATATCCTTATTGTATTGGAATTCGGGTAAAATTCAGGAATCCCGAATTTTTCAGCTCCTTTTCTCAACACCATTATACCCTATGGGGCCATTATACTCAATGGCAACTGTCCTAGGGTATATTCAGTGGGCTAGTGGGAAAGGAGTTTGAGGTAGAGGCACCACATTTGCAGTGTAGCTGCTGGAGCCTCTCCCCAAAAGAACCCCCTCCCCAAGTTTCAACAGAATTGTACCAGTGCATACCCAAAGAGGGTGCCCCCATCCTCCACTACAGAATTGAAACAGGGTATACCCAAAGAGGGTGCCCCCATCCTCCATTGTTTCCAATGGTTGGAAAAAAGCAAGGCAGGCATACAACAAGCCCAGCAGATTCTCCCAGAGAATCTCTGAAGTAGAGAGTGAGGTGTGCGGAGGGGGCATACTTGCAAGACCAGCAGCAGAACCAGTGCAATGTGCCCAGAAGAACCAGTGTCACTATGGCAGTACCAAAACCCAACAGGACTAAGATCAAATCTGAGAATCTCTGAAAGGGAGGGGGCATTTCTGCAAGGACAGCAGAGCCAGTGCAATGTACTAGTGCCCGGCAGCAGAACCCAGTGCCAATGTGGCAGCAACAGAACTAACCAATGTCACACCAGAGAATACCAGCAGGGTTTTAAAAAAAAATTCTGGCAGAAACAAGGACAGGAGCAGCCCAACAGAACACTCAGAAGTGCAGGGTAGGCAGGCACTTTTGCTAGCCCACTGAACCAAGGCCAGCCCAATACGCAAAAGCCCAGTAATGTTGAGCTGCCATTTGCCACACTGGCATGGGGTTCTGCTGATGGGCACTAGTAGGTTGGCACTCAGTTCTGCTACTGGGCAGCCACTACTGTACTTCTTCTGCTGTCCTGCAACTCCCTCCCCCTTGTTTGGATTCTGTGCTTGCCACCAGTCCTGTTGGGGTGGCCTGGCATTCCCAATGCCAACCTACTGTTGCCCAGCAGCAGAATTCAGTGCCAACTTCTTAGTGCTGTGCAGCAGAACCCAGTGCCAATGTGGCAGCAACAGAACTAACCAATGTCACACCAGAGAATACCAGCAGGGTTTTAAAAAAAAATTCTGGCAGAAACAAGGACAGGAGCAGCCCAACAGAACACTCAGAAGTGCAGGGTAGGCAGGCACTTTTGCTAGCCCACTGAACCAAGGCCAGCCCAATACGCAAAAGCCCAGTAATGTTGAGCTGCCATTTGCCACACTGGCATGGGGTTCTGCTGATGGGCACTAGTAGGTTGGCACTCAGTTCTGCTACTGGGCAGCCACTACTGTACTGGTTCTGCTGTCCTGCAACTCCCTCCCCCTTGCTTGGATTCTGTGCTTGACACCAGTCCTGTTGGGGTGGCCTGGCATTTGCCACAATGGCACTGGCGTCTGCTGCCAGCCTCCAGTAGGTTGGCATTGGGTTCTGCTGTTGGGCACCAGTTGGTTGGCATAGGGTTCTTCTGCTGGGCACTAGTACATTGCACTGGTTTTGCTGCCCTTACAGAAATGCCCCCCCTTACTTCAGAGATTCTCAGATTCTCAGATCTGACATTAGTCCTGTTGGGTTTTGGTGCTGCCACAGTGGCACTGGTTCTGCTGAGCACATTTCACTGGTTTTCCTGCTGGCTTGCAAAAATGCCCTCCACACACACAGCACACTTCCTACTGCAGAGATTATCTGGGATATTCTGCTGGGCTTGTATTGCCTTGCTATTTTCCCCCATTGGAACCAATCGAGGATGGGGGCACCCTCTTTGGGTGTCCAATCTTGTTGAAACTTGGGGGGTTCTTTGGGGGAGAGGCTCCAGCCACTACACTGCAAATTTGGTGCAAATTTGGTACCGCAAACCCCCTCCCCCCAATCCACTGAATTTACCCTAGGAGATTTGCTGTTATTCTCAGATTCTCAGATCTGACATTAGTCCTGTTGGGTTTTGGTGCTGCCACAGTGGCACTGGTTCTGCTGAGCACATTGCACTGGTTCTCCTGCTGGCTTGCAAAAATGCCCTACACACACACAGCACACTTTCTACTGCAGAGATTATTTGGGATATTCTGCTGGGCTTGTATTGCCTTGCTATTTTCCCCCATTGGAACCAATCGAGGATGGGGGCACCCTCTTTGGGTGTCCAATCTTGTTGAAACTTGGGGGGTTCTTTGGGGGAGAGGCTCCAGCCACTACACTGCAAATTTGGTGCAAATTTGGTACCGCAAACCCCCTCCCCCCAATCCACTGAATTTACCCTAGGAGATTTGCTGTTGTCTATAATGGCCCCATAGGATATAATGGAGCTGAAAAATTCGGGATTCCTGAATTAATTTAGGATTCTCTTATCAGTAAGCCAAATCAGATCAGAGAATATGATTTGGCTTAGCTAATGCCTGAATCATGCTGAAAAAGCAAGGCAGGCATACAACAAGCCCAGTTCTCTCAGTTCTCTCAGCCCAGTTCTCTCAGCCCAGAAAATAAACCTAGCTTACCACAAAAAGACCTAGAGTTTCAGACTGCCAGACAATCTTTGGATCTCCTAGCTGTACTATACCCACTGCCATACAATAATTACTCTGATAAAGTTGGTTATGATAATATTAGAGTAGACCCTGTCTGGTGAGGGTGTGCTAGAAGTAGAAAGATACTTATTTTTTATATACATATATGAAGCCAATGATCCAAGTTTGAGGCTCCGATCTGTACACTTTTGGAGGTTAGGCTTCTTTTGCACTGTCCAAGTTCAGATCTGGCAACCTTCTTTTGCTCCCACTGCTGGCTAAGTGCCTGAGTTAATGAATGGAAATGATTCATAGTGAATGATGGCACAGATTGTAGCAATTTCACATGTTCTGGCATTGTGACAGTAGCTATTATCTGGTGTTAAGAAGATAGCTGTTTTGATCTATGACAACATACAGCCTTCTTACATGGATTTATCATTTAAGAAAGTACATAGATGATGATGCTGCATATATCCCGTACATCCATGCCTAGTGATAGCCTCTAATTCAGAACACACAAAGTTGCATTGGCATGGCTATATTCAACTCTAAAAATGTTATTGATTTGCCACATCCAGCCTTTTATAGCAATGTAATGATGGGCTTTATTCTCTTCACACAGGTTCTGTCTGGCTGCAATGCACATCAGAATGAGTTTCAGAATCTAAAACATGACTCAGAGGAGATTAAGATGTATAATTTTGCTGACAGCCGTATTTCATTTCTTGGAGACTTGTCTGTTCTCAGCCCCCTTATCTCTAGTTTGAATGATGTTGCAAAGTAGCTGACATTGACTCTCCTGTTTCAACAAAGATGTTGTTGTGCATTTAATGCCATTTCCCACTGTACCAGAAAGGAGAGAAAACAGTCTCAAATCAAGATGATTTGAAACGTTGTAAAAGGTATATCAGTCAACTGATTTTTTTTCTAGGTTCATAAGAAATTATCCTTACAAACATATTTTTTTAAAAAAAAAAAAAGCCCAGGAAATCACTACAGGAAGGCGAGACGGGCCCAACAGAATACATAATATACATAACATTATGAGTAAAACTCACGAAGTTCTTTTTATAAACACCTACCTCAAGGGACCCCAATTAGGGAAGAGTGATTGCTCTTAAAGGCTCATTTACACAATTTATTTTTGAAGTACGTTTTATCCACTTTAGGCAGGGGGTTCATACAAAATCATGAGCACACATCAAAGCAATAAACTGCAGGAAGAGGCTGTTATTTCCCTTCCAACTATACAAAATGATAGTCATGGCCAAGGGGAGGAAGGGGCAGCTATTTTTGGGTGATCTTGTAAATAGCCCCTGTAACATTAGAAGATGTTTCCAGGATGCAAGATCCTAGCTAAGTGTTCCCTAAATCTTGGCATGGGTGTGGGGCTTTGCTGATGCTCATAATAGGCACATAGTTACAGTATGTGATGATCACTTCATAGTCTGCCCTGGATGTGTGAAATTGCTCTCATCTTCCATCATGTCATCAGTCATCATAGATCATTGCCCTTCATCTCCTCAGGCACTTAACTAGCAAGGGGAGCTAATTGAGGTTGCCTAGTCTTAGCCTGGAAGTCTGTCTATGTCTTTATATGCTACCAGGCAGAAAGATGGTGCACTATGCCTCCTTCTGGGCTCTTATGCCAGCCTCTGGGGCTTGCTCTCCTTTCTCGCCTTCTAAAGGGCAAAAACGGAATTCTGCTTCCTATGGCCGCAGAGAAGGGTGAGCAGAAGCCGTGACTGAGCACATGAGGAGATGAAGCAATTCCATCCTCTCTCACAGGTTAAGATGGCTGGAAGGTGCCGAACATGTTATGATCTGGCGATCACTTGTAAGTGTTAGTTAACATCACTTAAACTGAATATGTTGCAGTCTTTCATGCATCCCTGGTCCCCTATACCTGCCTGTCTTGATCTCCTGTTCTTTATTGATTTCTTTAGGCAACTTTTATGCTGCCTTTATGTCTTCCAAAGATACCTGAAGTGGCTCGCACAACTATGATGATAACAATACACAAACAACACACAATACAAGTGTGGGCCCACAAGAAATTGAAGGAGTATCTCATGTTCCTCTGTGCAACTATTTCCTCTTTCTCTTCCTTGAACATTCCCATAGCCTGTCCCCTTTTCCTGCGTCCTTCTCTCCTTCCCACCTACCAGCCAAGCTACCTGTAGCTATCCCCATCTTAACTTTCCTTCCTTCCCTCCCCCTGGCAACCTGTCTCTCGAAAAACAGCTCAGTTCCAAATGCTACATAGTGCCATCTACCAGGCCAGGCCCAGTTGCACAGTGGGGAACCCACAAGGAGTTGAAGGGACACCTCCCTTCCCATGTATACCCCTTCCCACACTATTTCCTCTTTTCTTCCTCCTGGCAACCCCCATATCCTCACTTTTCCTTATTTTCTTTTTTTCCTTTCCAATTAACTTTTTATCCGTGCCCCCCCCCCATCTTCAGCTATATTTATTATTTCTTTACTTCTGTTATACCCCACATTTCTCCATACTGGAGACCAATATTCCCTCTAAGCTGTGGAATCTTGTGAGCAAAAATTCTACTCTGTGAGCTACTGGCATGAAATCTGTGAGCGAGCGATTTGGCTACTGCATAAATTAGTTGGCTCTAGAGTCATCCTTCCTGAGCGAAGACAAAAATATGTGAGCTGGAGGCTGAAAAACTGTGAGCTAGCTCACACTAACTCAGCTTAGAGGGAACACTGCTGGAGACCAGTGTTCTCTCTAAGCTGAGTTAGTGTGAACTAGCTCACAGTTTTTTAGCCTCTGGCTCACACATTTCTGTCTTAGCTCAGGAAGGAGGGCTCCAGAGCAAACTAATTTATGCAGTAGCCAAATCACTTGCACACAATTTTAATGCCAGTAGCTCACAAAGTAGAATTTTTGCTCTGAAGACCCAAAAGCAGCTTGCAGCATTCTCCTATCCTCCATTTTATCTTCACAACAATCTTGTGAGGTAGATTGGTCTGATAATGTGTAAGGTCCAAGGTCACCCAGGGAGCTTCCATGGCAGAATGGGGATTTGAACTGGGGTTATTAGGAAGGGTATTGAAAACAGATCAGCCAATATCATAATGCCCCTATATAAATCAATGGTACGACCTCATTTGGAATACTGTGTGCAATTCTGGTCACCACACCTTAAAAAGGATATTATAGCTTTGGAAAAAGTGCAGAAAAGGGCAACTCGAATGATGAAAGGGTTGGAACACTTTCCCTATGAGGAAAGGTTAAGGTGCATAGGGCTCTTTAGCTTGGAGAAACGACGACTGAGGGGTGACATGATTGAGGTTTATAAGATTATGCATGGGAAAGCGCAGGTAGAGAAAGAGGTACTTTTCTCCCTTTCTCACAATACAAGAACTCGTGGGCACTCCATGAAATTGCTGAGCGGTCGGGTTAGAACGGATAAAAGGAAGTACTTCTTCACCCAAAGAGTGATTAACACATGGAATTCACTGCCACAGGAAGTGGTGGCGGCTACAAGCATGGATGACTTCAAAAGGGAATTAGATAAGCATATGGAGCAGAGGTCCATCAGTGGCTATTAGCCACAAGGTATAGATAGGGACTCTGGGGCAGGTGATGCTCTTTCATCTTGGTGCTTGGGGGGGGGTCAACAGTGGGAGGGTTTCTAATGTCCTGGCCCAAGTGCTGGACCTCCTGATGGCACTGGTATTTCTGGCCACTGTGTGACACAGAGTGTTGGACTGGATGGGCCTTTGGCCTGATCCAACATTGGTGTCTCTTATGTTCTTATTATGTTCTTATATCTCCCAGATCCTAGTCCAAAACTCTAGCCACTACACAACACTGTCTTTTGTGAGGTGACTTGCTGTTGAACAGTGGCAAGCAGTTGGGCCAGAAAGACTCATGCAAGTCAGGTGGTGTTGGAGTGAGCGACTCGGCATGCTTGGACATTGGGGGGGGGCACTACATAACTCTCAGTGTATATAGGTGTTATCTCCTTGAATGGGATGCCTCTCTTTGTCTTCGCCCGGGAGCTGCCCACTGACCCCTTCTCTAGCTTTGTCCTCTCCCTCTCTGTCCCTGGCCTTCCATGGCGACATAATGTCTCTGCAGGTCTCTCCTACAATGCCATAATACTCCCACATACATGATGCCGAACAAGCTGGCCATTTGTGATAGGGAAAGTACTTTTTAGATTGGGCTCCTTTCTCTCCTTTCACTGCAGCCTGAATGTGAACTGGATCTACTTAAATAAATATAAGTTTACCTTTTTTGCAATATACTTCTTGGGAGATTTATTTACTGAACTCAGTATCATGCTTCTATGGATGGGCAAAACTCTGCTGTATTAACTAAACATAATAACCAAGTTGTCCAGTGGTTGTCACTGGGCCTGGTCCCTCAAAGACCTAAACAGCCCTGGAAACGGCCCTGCCCCCTCCTCCTGCCTTTCACTGACAGAAGACTGGAAGACTGTTGTGATTGCCTAACAATGGCCACTGAGGGCACTCATTTCTTAAACCTACAGGCACTGCTTCTATTTTTTGGAGCGGGGGATTAGTCCCCAATGTAGTCTTACTTTTTTAGATTTCTTTTTTTAGACTTTTTAGATTATTTATTTATTTATTTATTTATTATGGTATTTGTATCCCGCCCTACCCATATGGCCCAGGGCGGCAACAGGCGGCAAACGCCGAGAATAAAAACATACATTACATTAAAACTTAATAAATAAAACTAAAATTGGTGCTCTACAATACATTTTAACAAGGACTCAAGATAGACGAATCTCATTTGCGGCTGATGATATCCAAGTTCGAGACGCCTGAGTGGTGTTCCTCTTCAGGGCAGCGTCTCTCCCTACCCAAGGCCAGGTAGGGCAATGGCAGCGGCTCCTACTCGAAAGCCTGGCGGAAGAGCTCCGTCTTGCAGGCCCTGCGGAACTGTACACGGTCCCGCAGGGCCCGGATCTCCACCGGGAGCTCACTCCACCAGGTAGGAGCCGCCACCGAAAAAGCCCTGGCCTTGGTTTGGGTGAGCTTGATGTCCCGGGGGCCTGGAACCTGAAGAAGGTCCCGGCTCCCAGATCGCAGCGCTCTCGGGGGAACATACGGGATTTAGACCCGGTGCTTTTCTCAGGTTTTGGCTATGGTTTATCTATTCATTCTTACTCAGTAGCTTGGACTGAATTTTTTTACTTCAGTAAGTAATTGTTATCGCTACTAGCATTACTATTCTAATCTTTTCCTGCTTCTAAAGAAATCATTCCTATTGTTAAACTAACAGCATTCATAAAAATTGAAAGAACGTATCAGGGGATGTGTATTTAGAATGTAACTAATCAAAATCCAGTCTGAACGTTTACTAACCTGAGGTTGTTCTTCTAATAGCTATGATTACCATTGACTTTGGGTAAGAAACTGAATCGGCTATATCCAGTTGTTCTTTTGAGAGTACTGTAACTTTTGTCTCTGCACTGTGCTTTCAGTTTCCTTTTTGTGACAGGATCTTTAACTTTCCATTTCCATGGGGGAGAGGAGGAAAGGAGGGCAATGAAAGAGTGAGTCTGCAGATATGTGACTGACAGAGATGTTGTTGAAACAGATACCTAGGGTTGCCAGGTCCCTTCACAACACTGAAAAAGGGATGGGGGGGCACTCTGGGAGCCAGAAGCATCACCCCCAACGTGCCAACGTCACCAGAAGTGACATCGCACAACATGCCTACATCGCCCAGAACTGATGTAGGCACATTGGGGGCGACACAAAACCAGGGGATCCCCCGCCCCCAGCTGGAGACTGGAAACCCTGCAGATAGCAGAACATTTAGCCCATGATTACTCCAAATGGGATCATCCCAATTGGTCTTCCTTTATACAGCAAGCATTTCCTCCAGTCATTACACTGACTTAAAGGCTTTCTTGACAGGGTCTGTTTCTGTCATCTGGGGTAGTATATGTGCTAAGCAAAGTTTTTCTGGGGGACCAGAAGTAGAGGTCTAGGGTTTGTTCCCCATTTGCCCTAACCCTCCTGCAGACATCTAATGATTAAGACTTCCCTTTCTAGCTGTTTCTCTTTCTATCACACACTTCTAGTGGATCTCAGAGAGGCTGTGTAAAGTGTGAACCAGTGCCTGACAGCGGTTTTGGGATGGATGAGGGTTGATAAACTGAAACTTAAGCCTAACAAAATGGAGGTGCTACTGATGGGTGGCAAGACTGAGCCAGGAATCTCCTGTTTTGGTTGGGATTGCCCTCCCTCTAAAGGAGTGGGATTATAGCTTAGGGTGCTGCAGGACCTGGCCCTCTTGTTGGATAAGCAAGTGGTGGTAGTAGCCAGGAGCACTCTTCATCAGCTTCTGTTGGTGAGCCAGCTGTGGCCTTTCCTTGGCAAAAAAAAAAAAGATCTTGCCACTGTGGTGCATGCCCTGGTAACATCTAGATTACACACCTGCAATGTGTTGTATGTGGGGCTGCCCTTGAAGAGTGTCTGGAAACTGCAACTGGTACAGAGTGCTGCAGCCAGAATGGTGACCTGAGTGTGACATAGTGACCATATCGCTCCAGTGTTACTCTAACTACACTGGCTCCATATTTGCTTCTAGGCCCAATTTAAGGTGCCGTTATTGACCTTTAAAATCCTATACAGTTTGTGGACAGCATACCTTTAGGACCACCTGTCCACATATGAACAATCCAGACTACTAAAATCATCTTCAGAGGCACTTTCCAGGGGCTCTGCTATCTAAGGTTAGATGGGTGGGCAACTCAAGAAAGGGTCTTCTCAATCATGGCACCAAAGTTATAGAACTTCCTCCCTAGGGAGATTTGTCTGTCCCCTTCTATCACCCCCACCAGTGAATGAACACTTTTCTGTTTTGTTTGGCATTGCCTCACTGAGCCTCCTCCCTGTTCATGCATTTTGTTTAAAGGCTTTTAATTTCTTATACATGTGTATTTTTAAGTTGTTTTGTATTTTTGACTGTTCACCACATTGGAGACCCTCAGTTGGGTGAAAATCCAGCATAAAACGTTTTAAATATAATATCCTATAACTAAGGTTGTCGAGTCTGGGTTGGAAAATACCTGGAGACCTTTGGGGGTAGAGCCAGGAGAGGGCGGGGTTTGGGGAGGGAAGGGACCTCAGCATAGTACAATGCCATAGAGTCCACCCTTCAAAGCAGCCATTTTCTCCAGGGGAGCTGATCTCTGTCAGTGAGGGATCAGTTGTAAAAGTGGGAGATCCCCAGGTCCCACCTGGAGGCTGGCAACCCTACCTATAACCTATCTATATATCTTATTCTCAACAGTCCCCTCTGTGTGTGGATACTTATTTCCACAGATACAGGGCACACTCTCCCCCAACAGGTTTTTCTACAGACTCAGGGGACTCTGTAGGTCAGAAGAAAAATCCCAAAAGTAGGGGGGAAAGCCCAGGGAGGGTTGAATTCCCCACCCATACCTTTTGAAATGGCCGTCACAGGGATCTACTCCAGGCCCTGCTGCATCAACAGTGAAAGATAGTCAGAGAGGAGGGAGGGAGGGAGGGAGGG